>NC_061116.1:114915295-115043847 GCF_002878395.1 Capsicum annuum | reverse complement strand
GAGAGACTACTAGACATTTCATTCTTACACTAGTGAGACCAATGAACCTAACTGCTCTAATACAAATTTGTCATGACCCAAAAACCAATGGTCATCATGGTAAAATAATATAAGATTAGAAAGCAGTGCTAAAAACTAATGCAAAACTTCTAGAATGGAGTCGAACCACACATATATTGTAAAAGCAGAAAATACATAATCAAACATACTATACAATATCCCAAAACCTGGTGTTACTGTATAATAACTACTAAATATATCTCGAATGTTAAAATTTGTCTTAAAATACAAAATAAGACATGAAATAAATAAGAAGAGGTAGTAGATCAACTCTGGAGCCTAGATCTACCACTACCTCAAATATACTCCAGATACTGCCTGAATCAGCTACTGTGCAATGCACTCATACCTGGATCTACAATGAAAGAGCAGAGTATGGGTGAATACAGTCAACTTGTACTCAATAGGTATCATAGACTAATTGAGTAAAGTAGAAAATAAAGCATATAAATATAAAATATAGGCACGCCATCTGCATTCAAAAGATGTCCCAAATAGTAGCTCACATTGTCTCTATTAAAAGTTCTACTATATACACATATACTAGATATAGGTAGGGGAAAGAAACACAAACATATACGTACACCGAATACAAGTACGAGAAAGTAGGACAAATGGAAAGATATCAAGTGAAGAAAAAAAATACAACATGGAATAAGCACAATATATGAAATGTAGTGAAGATGATGATGATGATAATAATAATAATAATAATGTGATGTACGAGGTTTTCGCACAAACTTCATACACACCTACGAAGCTGTGCTCCTGAGGTAAGAACCATGGGGGGTTTATCAACCCATATGCAACCAATTTCTAATACCAATATTAGAACTCATATTCGATACATACTTCGATAGATGGTTTGTAAAGATGCTACATTTTCTGTCAAAAAAGCTAGTATTTTTAGTATTTTCATGGTGGTACCAATGTTTCATGAATGAATATGATATGATGATGTAATGCTCACAACCAACCGAAATGATAATTTCTAATATCCAACAAACATACCAATTATGTGAGCCAAAAATCCACTTAAATCAACCAAACATCCATGACCAATATAATCCAAAAACCATCAAGCCAAATATGCAAGTAAAATGTCATTGATACTACATAAATCCTAAAATTTAGGCTTTTTTCATAAAAAATGTACAACCAAACACACACTCACATATACGTACACACACATATATATATATCAACAACAGGCCAGTAACATCATATAAGACCCCACATGGTCACACATAGCAAGTAATGTCTCAAAACAATCAAATAACAACAACATAGGCCTCACTCAGGCACATAATCACATTAACACCTTTTCCATGATACAACTCCATACCCATAGCATGCTTTTAAATTGTTATTAACCACCCAACCCAGTTTGAAGAAAGTTAAGTGACAACATACCTCAAATAAAAAAACTAGTTGAAAAATCCCTTACGACAAAGATTTCTACTCACGAACAGACTCGAATCAACTAAAACATACAAGTTTAAAATCTATGCAGCATCAAAAGAAAGCCAACGATACTTATATTGTCCATTTTTAAATTAGGGTCAAAACAGAACCCAAAATATACTTTCAAAAAAGAAGGGAAAGTCTGGAATTTTAGTTCAAGAATATATTAGCCATGATTAAAGGAATTCCTATGAGGAAACTCAAGTAAAAATGTGTTGAAATTGGGGTTTAGATCAGAGAAATACGAATTTAGGCCTTTCAGGTCAAAATTCCTAAATTACACATTTGAAATCGAGTTTAAATTAGTTTTAAATGATAAGAATCAAAGAAAAATAATTGAAATAGGGATTTGAAGCTTACCCAAGCTTGAAAATAAAATAAATCACCCAAAAATTCAAAACCCCAAGCTCCAAGTCTAAAAAATGGTAAAAAATCATGAAAATAGGGAATTTATATTACCCAAATATTGCTTAAGTGATCACCAGGTCGCTTAACCGATAATGTGTCACTTACACGATACCTGACTGGCACGCGAGTGTCGTATATATGCATTCTCTTAAGCGACAATCTCTTAGGCAAGCCTGGTGTCGCTTAGGTGACACTTTGCTATCAAGCTAAGTCACATAAGAGATCAAAATATTGTTTAAGTGGTGCATTAGCTGAGTGATGCACCAATTGGAGACTTGGAGAATTTCAAGTCTCTATGGACCCCTTGAGATTCATCCAAAATACTAAGAACGTAAATGAACTATGCTACCTCACTGAATTTTACACCCCGTACTCAATGATGATATCAAATTGTTTAAATAATATTATTTTCACAAAATTGACTCCCGATATTTATTTTCACAACTTTTTTAAATGAAAGATTAAGATGAGATACAAATTTTGAAAAATAAAACCAACTATGTTACCAACTTAAAATCGATATTTTAAATCTGCTGACATTGTCTGTTTTACCTTTCACTACTGTAATGCCTCGATTCTGTACCCCGGATGCTACACGATGCTTACAACCCTGAAGGACCATAAGTTGGCCCATGACTGATATCTGCTATGAGCACTGAAATATGATACTGTAATAAATATCGAAAATAGGCTGAAATGCCATAAGGTTCAAAATCTATAAATACTGCTAAAGTATATCAACTAAAATAAAAATCTGTAAAATTGAACACTGTCTGAAAACTAGTCTAAAAAGCCTCTAACTGAAATTGTCTGAAAGTGGAGTTGATGGGACAATCCCCCAACTAACTCCATCTATTGAAATAATAAATCTACTAAAATAATGAAATAAAAGAATATCCTTGAATAATGAGGACTCACTGCTAATCTATTACTACTGGATGAATCTGAGTCTATTTAGGCATGGTCGGGAACCTGAGCATCCGAACCTATGATATGAGACATCATAGCACAAAGAAAGAGTATGTGTCAGTATGTGGAATGTACTTGTATGCTAGATGAGGTAAGACTAAATGCAAGGGTTCATAAGCATGAACAATAACTGACTATATGATATAGAGTAACTGAACATGAGAGTACATAAATAACTGATTCTACTGTAAATCCTGAGTATGCACTAATATGCATTTAAATAAATACTGTGACTAAGCTTGTCTGAATCTAAGTCTTGAATTCTGATACTGAGTAACTGATATTTGAAGTTATTGATATCTGAAGTTACTGATACTAGTTGACTATATCTGACAGTCCTGATTCTGTAGAACTAAACTGAGTGCTATTCTAAAGACTGAAACTGAGACTGTGGGAGGTAATCATCTAATTGACAAGCCCCAAATAAGATAAGATAACTAAGTTGGGGTCTAACCTGTGACCCCAGTTGGAAGGGTGGGTGTCTGTACCGCACCATGGGTAAAGACACTAAAGAGTTACCCTCATCTGGTAGGTACTCTAATGAGAATAGTGGAACCCTCATCCGAGAAGTTAAAATAGCTTATCAACACTCAACTGTTAGGTTTGATGTCTCAACCTACACTGGTTATGTAGTTCTGGAATGCAAGGATTGCTTCTAGAGATCACACCCTCTACTGGTAGGTGAGCCCCCATCCTTGGGTTCACTCGGTGCTGATCCTACTCCCAACTGAAAGACACTGAACTGGACTGGACTGATACTAAGCTTACTGAGTTTTCCTGAGTTCGGTAACTGACTGAGTTCTACTGAGTTTTGTAAATGACTGAGAGTACTACTAATTGTGACATGACTGAGATTCTGTAACTGATACTAAATCTAGGAACATAGCTAAATTATCGGGTATTGAATACCCCCAAGACTCGACAGTATAAAAAATAAAGCATAATATACTCTTAAAAATCATAACAATGTATATTGTCCATAGTTCACTCATAGAGGCATTTAATTGAACACTTGTAATGCATCTACTTATACATGAATGGGGAATACATGATATCATGCTATAATAACATTATTTCATTCACATAGGCATTTTATCAAACACATGGGGAGCATGCTTAGGTTATACAATAATCAAAATATATAGTTATCATAGCTACATCAATCAACTTGCAAATTGAAGGGTTTATCATGAAGATCATTTAATCCAACACATATAATGATTTATTTCATAAACATATGTAATTTAATCATGGACTAAAACCCAACAATAACAATAACATGAATTCAATTCAATTCAAGCATGGAAGTTCATAATTCAACAATCATGTATTTTGAAAATGGATTCATGGAATCTATGAGTGAAAAAAACATATAGATGAACACCTAACATACCTTAATTTGTTAATTCTGGAAGGTTCTTGGAGAGACTGTTGATTTTTGGTCTTGTTTCTTGAAGCTAGAGTTTAGCCCCTTTTGAGAGAGAATGACCTAATCTTTGAATAAAGTGAATAAATGATGAGATAATGGGTTCTTTACTGGTAAAGTTCATGTTTATACTGATTAGGGCTGTGGAAAATACCCATTTTACCCTGAGAATGACTTAAAAATTTGTACTAAAAAACCCAATTTTGAGCCCTAGCATATCGCGCCAAGCCATTGGAAAATGACAACTAGGAATGTCCTAGTGAAGCAACATGGTGGAATCATGTTAAAATATTTGATGGGACCAAGAAGCTCGACGCGACGTGGTGTAATCGTGTTGGCTCACTGAAAATTGACAAATGTGAAAATGAACTTTGGCGCAACGTGTCGGTATCATGGTATCTCACTGGCAACTGACAATTACCATTTTGGCATACTCCGCGATGCGCTACTGGCCTGAATTATGGTGTTTAACTACTAAAACTTAAAATAGCCATAACTTCTTACCCAGTTATCATATTTAGGGTAATTTTATATTGTTGGAAAGCTAATTCAATTTCCCACGCAATTACAGGCTCTAAACTGAAAAATAATAGGTATTTCAATAATTTTATATTATATAACTCATGAAATGAGAGTTAAGTTAAGCTTGCAAAATATGAGGTATTATAATATCTCCTTCTTGGGAACATTCATCCTTAAATGAGACAGATTAAGCTGAGACACTGATAGACTGAGTTTACACACTAAACATGCATATCTGATGCATAAGTTCATGACTGAACTACTGACAAATTGTTCTCTTACACTGAACATGCATATCCGATGCATGGAATTTATGACTGAAGCTACTAACAAGCTGGGTTTTCATTCTGAACATGCCTATCTGATGTATGAGTACATGATAGAACTGATTTATGAATGCATGACTGAATATGTAATGGTAATGGATACCAAGTTATAATTATAGCTTAACATAGAACCGAGTAAAGCTAAGAAAGAATGTAACCTTAAGTTAGATCTGAGGTTGTGGAGAAGAGGTGAGGATACTTGGTCCGCATAGCTGCTTCTGCTTCCCAAGTAGCTCCCTCTACGGACTGGTTCTGCCAAAGGACTTTGACTAAGGGAAATTCTTTGTTCCCCAGTCTGCGAATCTGATGATCGAGGATCTGGACCGAAACCTCTTCGAAAAAAAGATCGTTCTGAATATTTATGTCCTCTAAAGTAACTATAATTGCTGGGTCACTAATGCATTTCTTTAGCAAGGAGATGTAGAATACTGGATGTACTGAGGCTAGATCTGAAGGCAACTCAAGCTCATAAGTAACCTTTCTAAAATGACTGAGAATTCAATAAGGACTGATATATCGGGGATTGAGCTTTCCCTTCTTGCCGAACCTCTTTACTCCTTTCACAGAATAGATTTTTAGGAATACAAAATCACTGATCTCAAACTCGAGATCCTTTCTCCTCACATCTACATACGATTTCTGTCAGCTCTGGGCAGTCCTAAGTTTTTCTCTGATTAACTGAACCTTCTTTAAGGCATCGAACACTAGGTGGGGACCTACTATTATGGCCTCACCTTTCTCAAACCAACCAATTAGAGATCTGCATATCCTACCATAGAGAGCTTCAAACGGAGCCATCTGAATACTGGAATAATAACTGTTATAGTATGCAAACTCGATCAAAGGAAAGTGGTCATCCCAACTATCCTTAAAATTGACAACGCATGCTCTTAGAATATCTTTTAGAGTCTGAATGGTCCGTTTTGCTTGACCATATTTCTAAGAGTAGAGGGCTATACTGAGGTAAAATTGGGTACCAAGACCCTTTTGGAATACTTTCCAGAAATGAGAGGTAAACTGGGTACCTCTATCTGAGATAATGGATACTAGAACTATATGTAACTTGGATAACTCTCTGATATAGAGTTTGGCATAGTCCTTGGCTGAATAGGAAGTATGAACTAGCATGAAACGAGCTAATTTGGTCATCCTATCTACGATAACCCATATAGAATCTTGCTAAAGAGGCAAACCCATCACAAAGTCCATATTTACTTCTTCCCATTTCCATGTAGGAATACTGAACTCTTGCATGGACCCACTAGGTTTCTGATGCTTAATCTTAACTTTCTGGCATGTTGAGCACTTAGCTACAAAATCTGTAATATCTCTCTTTATCCTACTCCACCAACAGATCTCCCACAGATTGCAGTACATCTTAGTGGCCCCTAGATGAATAGAGTAACACACACCATGAGCTTCTGCAAGAATTCATTGCCTTAAGCCGTCTACACCTGGAACACATACCCGACCTTGGCAACGTAATACACTATCTCCCCCTGGGAGAAAAGCTCTACTTTTTAATCTCTGACTGACTCTTCAGCTTAACTAGATAGGGATCTCTATCCTACTTTTTCTTTACCTCAAAAACAATAAAGGATTCAAAACTATTCTGAACGTACACATTACCTTCTACTGAATCAACTAAGCAGATACCTAGTCCAGCAAGCTGGTGAACTTCTTGAACTAACTTTTTCTTACTGTCCTCAACATGAGCAACACTACCCATAGACAGTCTATGGGGAGCATCAGCCACTATATAGGCCTTGCCCAGATGATAAAGAACACTTATGTCATAATTTTTCAATAATTCTAACCACCTTCTATGATGCAAATTCAAATCTTTCTAAGAGAAAATGTACTGAAGGCTTTTGTGATCCGTGAACACATCTACATGCACCCCATACAAATAATGCCTCCAAATATTTAAGGTAAATACTAAAGCTACTAACTCAAGACCATGAGTCGGATAATTCTTCTCATGGGGCTTAAGTAATCTAGAGGTATAGGCTATGAACTTACCTCTCTGCATGAGGACATAACCCAAACCTACTATAAATGCGTCATAGTACACAACAAACCCATCTAAACCATCTGGTAGAGTCAAAACTAGGACTGAGGTGAGTCGAGTCTTCAGCTTCTAAAAAATCTTCTTGTAGAATATGACCACTGAAATCGGACTTTTTTCTGAGTCAATCTATACATGGGTGATGCAATAGATGAAAACCCTTCAACAAACCAATGGTAATAGCCAGCTAAACCCAAGAAACTCTTAATATTTGATAGAGAGATGGGTCTAGGCTAGTTTCTCACCGCTTCGATCTTTTAAGGATCAACTTTAATGCCATCACCAAAAATAATATGACCAAGGAATGCTACTAACCTTAGCCAAAATTTGCACTTACTAAATTTGGTGAACAACTAATAAGTTCTGAGAGTTTGAAGTACGATTCTGAGGTGATCTATGTGATTATTCTCACTATGAGAATAGACAAGAATGTCATTGATGAAGACTATAATGAACATGTCCAAGTACTATTTGAACACGCGATTTATTAAGTCCATGAAAGTTTATGTGGCATTAGTAAAACCAAATAACATGACAAGAAATTCAAAGTGACCATACCAGGTTCTGAAAGCTATTTTCAAAATGTCATATTCTCTATATCTGACCTGAGGATAGCCTAATCTGGGGTCTATCTTCGAAAAGTAGTTGGCTCCCTGAGGTTAGTCAAATAAGTCATCGATTCTGAGAAGTAGATATCTATTCTTGATTATGAATTTATTCAACTGATGGTAGTCTATACACATTCTAAGAGAACCGTCCTTCTTACACACGAATAAGACTGGTGCGCCCTACAAAGAAAAAATGGGTCTGATAAATCCCTTATCTAAGAGATCTTTCAACTACTCTTTTAACTCTCTGAGTTCTGTTAGTGCTATTACATGGCTGAATAGATATAGGCCGAGTATTGAGAAGAAGGTCTATTCCAAAGTCTATTTCCCTAATGGGAGGAACTCTAGGAAGATCTTCGAGAAATATATCTGAGAGTTTATTTACTACTGAAATAACTCAAGAGTTGGAGCTTTTGAGTTAGAGTCTTTAACTCACACACAAGATGGTAGATACATCTCTTGGATATCATTTTTCTTGCTCTAAGGTATGAAATCAACTAACCCTTAAGAGCTATAGTACAACCCCTCCATTCAAGGACTGGTTCATTTGGAAATTGAAAATAAACTTTTTTATTTCTACAATTAACTGAGGCATAGCATGAATGGAGCCAACCTATGTTGAGAATGACATCAAAATCTACCATCTCTAGCTCTACAAGGTCTGCTAAAGTAACTTTCTGAGATTTCATAATCGGACAGTCCCTGTATACCCATCGAGTTATGATAGATTTACCCACTGGGGTAGAAACTGAGAAAGACTCTGCTAGGATTTCTGAACTGACTCCAAAGTTAATGGCTATATAAGAAGTTATGAAAGATAAAAAAACTCCTGGATATAGAAAGACATAAATATGTAAATGGAAGATTTGTAATTAGTGACCACATCAGGAAAATTTTCCTGATTTTGTCTGGATTGAAGTGCATAAAGCCTGTTTGGGCATTGCCTACTGGTGGCACTGAAAGCGACACCCTGTTAATTCAAGCGACCTGACTGAGTTAAAGAACGAGTATTATGACCCTGAGAACCTAACTAAGGATAATTTCTAACTCTATGGCTTAGCTTGCCACACCCAAAACAAATATAACTGCCAGCTCTGTAGATACCCTTGTGGTTTCTGCCACATATCTAACAAAGAGAATTTGTTTGATCACTACTGACACTACCTTAAGATTTAGAGCCTGGCACCCTATCGTTGCTACCATTTCTAAGCTTAGGTACTGGAGCGCTGGCTGAGGACGGAGCTGGAACTGAAGATTTTTGATCAAATTGGGAACGGTTACCACCCTCTGACCTAGGCTGATTAAAATTAAATCTACCTATTCTAGCTTTGTTATTCTACCTCTCTCTCTCTATCTGATCTTAGCCTCTTTTATCTACTGAGCATGGACCATGATCCTGGATATGTCCATATCCTTAATCAATATCACTGTTCTGCACTTTTTTGCCAAAGTACCTGACACCCCAGATATGAACTTGCTCATTATGGACCTATTGTCTGCTACATCATAAGGAGCATACCTGGATAACTAAGTAAACTTGAGGAACTACTCTTTCACACTCATACTACCTTTCCTGAGGTTGATAAACTCTAACACGTTGGCTTCTCACAGCTATAAGGGAAAGAGTCTATCTACGAAAGCAGTAGTAAACTCTTCCTATTCTATGGGCTTTACATCTGTGCCCCTGTCTACCTTCCACTACTTAAACCGTGTATGAGCTATATCTTGTAGCTGATAGGTGGCTAACTCAGCATTCTCACTAGAAGTCACTCCTATAAAATTTGTGACTTTTTAAACCTGATTGAGGAACTCATGTGGATCCTCTTCTAGCTTAGATCCTGAGAATAGGGGAGGATTTATTTGGGTGAAGTCCCAAATCCTGGATGCAACAGTATTGGCTACTGGATTGGCAGGAATAGCAGCTGGCTATTCATTCTGAGCTGCTATAGATTTGGATAGAGTAGTGAATACAGCTCTAAATTTTGCATGAGAGACATGCTCGTCCAGGGGATCTGCCTAAACGGACTGAGGTGCTGACTGATTTTCAGTTTTCCTTTCATTAGTTCTTTTGGGAGGAATGTTTTGTAAATGAAAAGAAGGAAATGAATTAGACTGAGAGTTTAACTTAAGTGCATGCTCACTCGCACAATATTAATACCGAAAGAAGGGAAACTATTTTGTAAAACATCTCATAGCCTCCTGTTCATAAGTGTGGCGCGCTACACACTCATGTTCAAGACTCTACTAGATACGACTTTCAGACTTTTTAGAACATTGTTTATCCGTAGGCTCTGATACCAAGTTTGTAGCGCTCCAAGTCTCTACCCCAGATGCTACATAGTGCTTACGGCCCTGAAGGACCACAAGCTAACCCATGACTGATATCTACTGTAAGCACTAAAATATGATACTATAGTAAATGCAGAAAATAGGCTGAAATGCCATAAGGTTCAAAATCTATAAATACTGCTAAAGTGTATCAACTGAAATAACAATCTGTAAAATTGAACACTGTCTAAAAACTAGTCTGAAAAGCCTCTAACTAAAACTGTCTGAAAGTGGAGTTGAAGGGACAATCGCCTAACTAACTCCATCTACTGAAATACTCAATCTACTAAAATAATGAAATAAAAGAATATCCTCAAATGATGAGGACTCACTACTAATCTACTGCTGCTGGTTGAATTTGAGTCTATCTATGTACGGTTGGGAACCTGAGTATCCAAACCTATGATATGAGACATCATAGCGCAAAGAAAGAGTATGTGTTAGTATGTGGAATGTACTGGTATGCTAGATGAGGTAAGGCTAAATGCAAGGGTTCATATCCTTGAACAATAACTGACTATATGATATAGAGTAACTCAATATGAGAGTACATAAATAACTGATACTGCTGTAAATCTTGAGTATGTACTAATGTGCATATAAATAAATATTGTTACGAAGCTTGTCTAAAGCTAATTCCTGAATTTTGATACTGAGTAACTGATATATAAAGTTACTGAAAACTGATTTACTGATACTGGTTGACTGTATCTGACAGTCTTAATTCTGTAGAATTGAACTGAGTTCTATTCTGAATACTAAAACTAAGACTGTGAGAGGTAATTATCTAACTGACATACCCCAAATAAGATAAGATAACTGAGTTGGGGTCTAACCTCTGACCCCAGTTGGAAGGGTGTCGTACCATCCCATGAGTAAAGACACTAAAGAGTTACCCTTATCTGGTAGGTACTCTAATGAGAATGGTGGAACCCTCATCTGATAGGTTAAAATACCTCATCGACCCTCAACTGGCAGGTTTGATGTCTCAACCTATGCAGGCTACGTAGTTCTAGAATACAAGGATTGCTTCTAGAGATCACACCCTCTATTGGCAGGTGAGCCCCCATCCTTGGGTTCACTCGGTGCTGAATCCTACTCCCAGCTAAAAGACACTGAACTGGACTGGAATGATACTGAGCTTACTGAGTTTTTCTGAGTTTGATAACTAACTGAGAGTACTATTGATTGTGACCTGACTGAGATTTTGTAACTGACACTGGCTCTAGGCACACAGCTAAATTGTCGGGTATTAAATACCCCCATGACTTGATAACATGAAAAATAAAGCATAATATACTCTTAAAAATCATAACAATGTATAGTTGTCCATAGTTCAATCATAGAGGCATTTAATCAAACACTTGTAATGCATCTACTTATAAATGAATGGGAAATACATGCTATCATGTTATAATTGCACTATTTCATTCACATAGACATTTTATCAAATACTTGGGGAGCATGCTTAGGTTATACAATAGGCAAAACATATAATTATCATAGCTACATAAATCAACTTGCAAATTGAAGGGTTTATTATGAAGATCATGTAATTCAATACATACAATGATTTATTTCATAAAAACATGTAATTTAATCATGAACTAAAATCCAACAATAACATGAACATGAATTCAATTCAATTCAAGCATGAAAGTTCATAATTTAATAATTTTGTATTTTGTAAATAGATTCGTGGACTCTATGGGTGAAAGGAACCAATAGATGAACACCTAACATACCTTAATTTGTTAATTATTGAAGGTTCTTGGAGAGACTCTTGATTTTTTGTCTTGTTTCTTGAAGCTAGGGTTTAGCCCTTTTGAGAGAGAATGACTTAATCTTTGAATAAAGTGAATATATAATGAGATAATGGGTTATTTAGGGGGTAAATTTCATGTTTAGACTGATTAGGGCCATGGAAAAAATACCCATTTAGCCCTGAGAACAACTTAAAAATTCATACTGAAAAATTCAATTTTGGGCCATGGCACGACCCGCCGCTATCACGCCAAGCCACTTGAAAATGACAACTAGGAATGTGGCTGGTGGCGTGACGTGGTAGAATCGTGTTGAAATACTGGATGGAACCCGAAATCTTGGCGCGATGTGGTACAATCGCATTGACTCACTAGAATTTGACAAATGTGAAAATAAGCTTTGGCGCGATGTGTCGGTATTGCGATACCTCACTGAAAATTGACAATTACCATTTTGTCTTACTCCGTGACGTGCTACTGTCCTGAATTATGATGTTTAATGACTAAAACTTAAAATAGGTATAACTTCTTACCCGGTTATCTGATTTAAGTGAATTTTATATCGTTGGAAAGATGCTTCAATTTCCTATGCAATTGCAGGCTCTAAACTAAAAAATAATGAGCATTTCAACAATTTTATATTGGATAACTCATGAACTGAGAGTTAAGTTAAGCTTGCAAAATACAGGGTATACAAACACACAAGTAAGAAATGTTGACCAAAGTCAACTAATAAGCCTTTTTAACCACCAAAAATCACAAACTCGAACAAATCACACCAAAATACATTGGGAATCATGCTAATCATCCCCACATCTCAAAAATACTGCAAAACAACCACAGAAGGGTAAAATGGTCAAATCAAATAAAAATGAATAATTCACAAAAATCACCAAAAATTAAGTCATTACTTTGAGAAATAGAAACTAAAAATAGAATATGGATTATAGGAGTAGGGTTCATTCAATGATGAATTAGTAGCTAGGACGGGATGGGCCTAGATTGCATACTTGGGTAAAATACATGATGACAACTTATTTTCATTTGAATTAGTTCAACTATTCCCACTCAATGATTTAGTAGTAAGAAGGCTAATTTAGCTAGACGCTTAGGTGTCAGGAGAGACCATGATCATACTATTAACCCTATAATTTAGTGAATCAATAGATAATTTAATAAAGATTAAGCAATGTATGCAATGTATGATGTGACATAACCCAAGATCTTAATAACTGTATGAACAAAATCTTATATCTAAATATCATTACTTGCATTACTGGTAATTAAATAGATCTACAACCAAATATTTCTCTTAAAATTGGACAACATTTGTTGTAATAATTATAGTAAAAGTAGTTAGAAAATTGTCGGCAATTAAGTCCACATGGGTCATGGGATCGATAATATCTGATTTCTTACAATTATATATTTCTTTCAAAACCACATACACTTTTGTGCGTGTGTTTTTGGCAACACTATCAACTATTTCCCAATGGATATTTAGATAGTGGAATTTCCTACATCTTTTAGCTTTATTAATTATGCATTCTGAATCCAAGAATAGCATTGTCTTGTCATTGCTATTGTATCATACTCTGAAAATCTCCTCTTATTGGACACTATATCCTTTACATACTTTGCATATTGTGAAATTCCTTGCAATATATCAATAAGAGGTATATTAATATTTACCTTGTTCAATATATTTAACAACTTTGAGAATGTTTCCTCCTCTTTCTATTTCTTTAGCCTCTGTGGGAATGAAGGATGAGGTCTGACAGCTACCAGTGTATGATGCTTGACAAGTTTTGCACCTTAGTGCTCTTCTTCTTAATTGTTTCATCAACCATTTCTCTAGTACTCTTTCACCCGTATCCTTAGACCAGATTTTCAAGTTATGAATTTTCTCAACTACTAATTTCTGTTGCTGGTGATCACCTAATTTCTTAAACACTTACTTGATCTCATCCAGGTATGGCCCTACAGTATGCAATACACTAATTGTTTTTTACTAAATATGAAAACTTACCATTGATAACAAAGAATATACAAAGAGAGATCACATACGAACACATAGAACAGTGCGCTAGGGATCAAAAAAAGAAAAACATCACAACATCACCACTATCTACAAATATTGTGAATTAGATCCCTACACTTATTTATTCTCTTTGAATGTTTCATCCTTTTACTTTACATCTCATATCTTTTTGGACCAGTTCTATAACAAACTACTTCTGATAAATAGTACTTCTAAACACTTTCCAGTTCTTAGATTCTAGATGTTATAAACCATGGCACCCCATAAGGAAGTAGCTAGCTCATTCGTCATCTTTGGTTAATGCTTCCTTTGTATTTTGTGTAATTGTTGTCGTACTCCTAGCTATTGAAGAGGTATTCCTGACTAGTTGATCAAACTCCTTCTCACCTCACCTTCCTACATTAGTAAAGCAATAGAGTTGAGTTTCCATAGCACCTACATCACACATACAACATGTTAAGTCTACAAAAATGAATATTCATTTTCTGCATCCTCTCTTTTTTAAGCAACCTTTCCCGATTCTCAAACCACGAGATAAATCTATGCTTAGGCTGCACAATCTAGACCAAATCAAATCAGCTTCCTGCAATCTCACATGTGACCCCATCAATGCATTATAAATACTATAAATAGAGTAAACCCCATTATGAGTAAGCATATATATATTTTGCCCTTTGATACCAGTGATACATTGGCGGCTTTAGTGTAGTTAGTTTCTTCCAATACTAATTACAGTCAGTTGGTGTTTGGTGATCCCATATATGTTCAACATTTTTCATATAAAGCCCATAGATCCACCTGACCCAAAAAAACACATTTTACGCAGCTATTTGCCATAGCAATTTACCCACAACAACTATGTTGCATATTCTACTATTTTTGATATTCAATATAGTTTTTAGGTACACATACCTAGTCTAAATCCACCAAGGCTATCCTCCTATGTTCCTCATTGCAATTTACCCACATATTGTTGGCCTTATGGACTACTGGTTTTGGTCCTAGATGTTACCCCGTGAGAAATTAGGAGCATCCTCTAATTGGGTAACAACTATTCTCAAAATTCTGATTATCCATGCTTCTACTTGTGTGCCCATAAAATGTATAGACTTTGGGTTTGGTTTGTACATATCTATAAAAGATCACCTCCACCATTTCACACAATAACTGAGCTTGTTAAATTAGCTAAACTTGAGCTTACACATGTGCCTCATCCATCCAAATATGTTCAGCTGGCTAAAATTGTTGTCCATAGTTGCACTTTATGCTTGTATACAAGTCACTCATCCAATCTCTAGCATCCCTATTACCTTTTTCATTGCACCTCTACTGGACACATAAGTCCACTCAAGATTACTGGTCGTTAACATGTTTAAAAGTAGCGCCATCTCAATATATGACTTCTTTAGTGTCTATCCATCTGCATCTGAATCTAACAATGGTTTCAAATAAATATCTAAACTCTTAATAAATGTATGTATATGCTGGACCTCTAGGGTCTGATGACGATTAGGACAACTAAGTAATAACATTTTGAATAGCTCCCATGCATGGGATAATTCTTGAGAATTTTTCGATTCCTACCCACTTTCAAAATTTATTTTGATTCATAGACACCAATTTTCTTTTTGATTTATATTTTAGGGTTAGGTATTGAAAAAGGTAAAAAGTAGGTCAGGGTTGTAGGGTCATGGGTTCCTTTAGCATTTTTAAAACTTAGGAAAAATATACAACTTTTTAAAAACTATCACATGGTCCCTTTTATATTTTTTCATTTTCAAAATATTTATATTAAAATCATTTAGTATTTTAAACTATACATTTCTCTTTCCTCAATACCTTCCTTCTCCCGTTTTGGTTCCTATTTTTTTGAACAAAATAATTCAGTTGATTCTTGCTTTCTCAGGTGAAATTTTTGAATTTCTCTTGCTTAGGTAAGTGTAATTTTCTTCCCCAATTAGTTCTAGATCTATTTTACTAATTTTTTTCGATGACGCTTTGTGTTGTTCTTTGATTTTGACAAAAATTGCATTGTTCTTCATTGAATCAATCAAAAATTGAGTGTTTTTAGTTAACATTGTCGATTTCGCATTTTAATCGGGTTTTGTTTTGGATAATGATTAGAAATTTTTTCAATATTTGTAGTTATATTGCGTTTGATTTTGAATTTTTTGTACCAAATTGGACCCATTTTAATGGTGTTCTTGTTGTTGTGAATTGCACTGCCAATGTTGGAACTTGAATTGCATGTTTGATGTGAGGTGTTTTTTCCATTTTTTTAATAGACAGTGGTTGATAGATTGACCACTGCAGATTTATTTTTGTTGCATTTGTTCATATTTTTAATAGAGCAGTGGTTGATTTTATCAATCACTACAGATTCATTTTTGCTGTAGATCATAAATGGTGAGAAGAGTTCATAGAGCAGTTAAAAGGCCTGCTTCGACTGCTTCTACCAACAGGAATCGAAAATCTGAAGAAGTTTTGAGAACTACTAAGAGAAAAAACCCATAGTTGATGAATCAGAGTCAGAAACCAAATTGAGAATTCTTGTCGATATTTCTGAATATGATGAAAGTAGTACACACGAGAGTGAGGATACTGAGGATAGTGAAGGTAAAAATGAGGGGGAAAGCAAAGAAAAAAGTGAAAGTGATAGTGGGAAGGTGAGGATAAGAGAGATATCAGAGACAGAGAGGAGGATTCCCTATCCTTGCTAATTTGTGCGAGAGATATCTCCGTTGAGTCATACGACCTAACAACTTGGATGGATGATCTTGGCTTTTTTCCTGCAAAGATTTTTGTGAGAGCAAGAATGGCTATGTATCGAGAGTTTAGACAGGTTCTTGTTGAACAAAAATTGTATTGTGATTTTAAGAAGACATGTTTCAGATACTTAAGGCATATTCTAAAACATTTTAAGTTTAATAGATAGATGGTTTATTATATGTTGCAGTGACGTATAAAAAATTAAAAAAAATACATAAAACTTGGTTTTGTGTGAACGGTAAGCCAACTTGTTTCGACTTAAAAGATTTGCTTTGATTACGGGGTTGAATTGTTCAGCATATCTCCATGAATCAAAAATAAACAAAGTCCTCCAAAATAGAGAAAGCTTTCATTTTAAGGTGACGAAGAACAAGAGAATTACTGCTGTAAAGTTGATTAGCCCGATGAAAGGTAGTAGACTTAATAATCAACAAAAGTTGAAGTGTGCTTTGGTTTGGTTTGTGCATGCGATGCTGCTGGCTAAGGACCCGTTAAAGAAGGTGGATTCGGACCACATCAAGATGACGGCTGATTTAGAATTCTTCGGGGGGCATCCATGGGGAAAAGAGTCCTTTGAGCTGACCTTGAGATATCTGAAAAAGTAGACTAATCTGACTAAGTAGAAAGAAGCTTTTGTCAAGAAGAATAATGTATCGTATGCATTATTTGGCTTTTCCTGGGCGTTTCTGGTACTTATAATCAACCAGCCTATTGATTTATTATAGACTCCTACATATTTATTTAGTAATACATAGACATTGTAGACTTACTTATGCTTCTATTGATTGCAGGATTGGATATATGAGGCCTTTCCTCATCTGAGAAGGTACGTCGGCAAGTCATTGGATTCTTCCCTGCCCATTCCTTATCATTTTCGATGGCACATATCAAAGTGCGACAACATAATGAAATGCAATCCGTTTAAGTACAACGAAAACAACACAAAGGTAAAATGATACTTATTATGATATGATACTAATATTATTATATTAGTGAATGTCTTGTAATTTATTTTTATTTTTTGTAGATTATGCATCTGTACCTTACCCCTACTGTTTGTGAGATGGAGCAGAGATACATGAAAACTTTTAAACCATACATGGACGAAGTTAAGGATGCATCCATCGATGCGTAAAGGCGTAGCTAAAAGGCTTGACTGTCCTGACTTCATCAGCGGACGTCGCGGACGAAGACGAAGATTTGGGTGGCCACTATTATGTTCTAAGTCCACCACGTGCTTGTGATAATGCTAGTTCAAGTGGACACAAAAATTCACTAGACGCTTCTAATAACTATGACCGGCGTGATTGGGTTTCCTTGCTCAAGAAAAGTCTACTAGATATTGCTTCTTTTGTTAGAGATGAGAGGCTGCAGAGAATCGAGAAGAATAAGAAGAAGCAACAAGAAGAAGGTAAATTAATTTATTTTTTTCTCTTCCAATTTAATTTTGGTGCATATGTTTAGTAATCCTTTCAAAATAATAAAGTGCACCTCAACAGCCCCCCTCTTAGCCGTCATTAAGTAAACCTCGAAGAACTTGTAGTCGCAGTGATGGACATGGCTGCAACAAATGAAAAATGTAAAAAAGAGAAGAAAGAAAAAGAAATGGAAGAGGAGAATGCAACATATGAAGAGGAAGAATAAGAAAAAGAAATAAATGAGGAGATGAAAGATGAAGCAGAAAAAAAAAATAAGGAGAAAACATAAGAAGATGGTGAAAGGAAATCAGAAAAAGAAGAAGAAGACAAAAATGATAAGGAAGTTGAAGAAGAATCAGTGGTCGAACATGAGGTTGAAAATATTGAAGAAGAGAAGAAATCAGCAGAAGAAGAAGAGAAGGAAAATGTAAAGAAAGAAGTTGAAGAAGAGGAGAAAAAATAGGAAGAAAAAGAAGTGGATGTGATGGGCATTGTTGGGGAACTCAATCAAGAAAATAAGTAGTTTTATGGATTTGGGACAAACAACTTTCTTAATGATTTAGTTTTTTTAGTTATTTGTTCTTTAGTGATAATTGAATTACATATATTTCACAAGTTTTTTTAGTGATTTTCTCTTTATGGATAATTGAATTACATATATTTGACATGTCAATGATGGCATTTACTGATGAAATAATGTTCAATTATTCTATCGCTCGTTAGATTAAACAACTGGTTGCATTGCAGTACTAGTTCAACTGATGTCCTAATTTATAGTGGTTGATTAGAAACATAATAGAACCTGTTCTCTATAATATATAGACTTAACATACTATTGATTGAGTAAATCATGAATTTACTTACCAAAAATATCATGGTTTATAGAGGTCGATGATAAAAGACGTAAACATAATTCTCTATTAATTATAGATTACACCCAGGATTAATTTAAGAAACCTTACGTCTATTTATTCAGTTTTCTATATCCCTATTACACCTTTCCAAAAAGCCAACAATAGTAACAAACCATACAATAATTTTTTTAGGCCTTTCTCTTTTTCCTCAGCCAAAATTAGCCTTTGCTTTACTTGATCCCTCTCCATTTCGACTTCTTTTAGCAATCCTTTAAAGTAAACCCTTTGCTCTTTGGCTTCTTTTAGCAATGTCATGAGTAGATCTACATTTTCTTCGGATTCCCGAAGCCTTTAGAGTATATAAAACTTGGAAGCACCTAAAAAATTTGATGTCGATGGGCTGCTTATCGGTGAGTCTTCGTCAACCCACTTAAAAAAGAGCATCCACCATTATCCTTTCAACTACATAGTTAAAGAATTTTCGACCTGGATTCCAATTAGCGCGTGACGTCCTAAAACTAGCTGGATTGCCACAATGACATAGGTAGGACACGAGTGGTGGAATAATGTTACGTCTAGCAATTCTTGTGGAACGTGCCATTCGGACTCCAAAGGGACAATATTAATTGATTTCGAATACGAATGGAGGTACTCTTCCACTTTATACAGGGGCAAAAAGTAATCATAAACACTCAAACCATAATCCTCACCGTGCATTGATTTCAAAGCGGGAATCACATGATCGCATGGTATTTTGACCAGGTCAAACTTTCTGCATGAACAAAACCTTCCCCATAGGTCAACTTTGTTCGTAGAGCCACTTCCAAACATAGTGTATTACATTTCGCCCCCGCTTATGTTCTCCATATAGAAGGAGTCATCCTTGTTCATATTATCTCTTAAGAACTTTTCGGAGGTGGGAAAAAATTTGTTATCCTTACATTAGAGGACATTGGAACGCCTCTCCCTAAATATTTCACCAAACCTCTTGGCAATCGAATTTAATATGGATGCCACGGGGTACTCCCTTTCATTAATCAACATAGTGTTCACCGACGGCAATATTTGTAGTCATCACGTCAAACCTGTTGCCGGGGAAATATGCCTTGCTCTATTGTTAAAAATCAAGCTCATGATCAAGGAAAAAGGCTTTCTCGAGACAGCAGTTCTTGAATTCCACAAAATGATTGCTAAACTCTTCGAGAGAATATGCCTTTGCCGCATTGTAGAATAGATAAAGGTTTTCTCCGCAGTGGTAATTTACCTGGAGATTTTCACCTAGGTGCCTCATGCAGTACCTGTGATGAGCATAGTTGTACACCTTCACGATGCTGTTGGTGATGCTCTTGTGCCTATCAGAGATAAAGCACAAATTTGGTCCATCGACCACAATAGAATTCAACTTCTTAAAGAAAAACATCCAAGACACATCATTCTCCTTATCAAAAATGCAAAAGGCAATGGGATAAATATGGTTCTCCGTATCATGTGCAACCATGCTTAGCAGCACCCCCTCATACTTTCCATATAAATAAGTGTCGTCGACTGCAATAACCTTCCTCATGTGTGCGAATCCCCTAATGCAAGGGCCCAATGATAAAAAGTAGTACATAAATCTACAATCGACCTTGTTTACCATAATGGAATAGGTAGTGCCAACATTAAGAGTATTGATCATGCACGAAAAAGCAGGAAGGTAGAGATACCCGTGCTCCACTATCCCTCAAACCATTTCTTTGGAAATCACCCCCCCAGCCAACATTTCCAATAGCTTGGTATACTTTTCAAGTTCTTGAACATGATCCCCCAAATCTCGCTAGTGTCCGAAACCTTTTCTTCGCGATACCTATTCACACACAGTGATGTAATAACTTTAGATGAGATTTTCCTATGGCAGCAGGCGGCGTATTCGATGCTGCAATTGTGATTGCCGATGTATTTATAGATGATGAATCTTTCTGTGCATTCATACTTCTTCGCCTGCAACATCCACCCGCAGCTAGGACAAACATATTTTACCTTGAGGAATTTGCTATAACTCTTCAATGAAGCATAATTAAAAGAATTTCTCATAGCTGCTATGTCCAGCAATAATTTTAGCTTCTTTTTACGGCTAAATATTTGATTTACCTAAAACTTAGTTTCGCCGGAGAAGGTGTGGTTGGTTTATGCTGTCAATTCACACTCTTCTTCCCCTTCTTCAAAGAAAATTGAATCTTCCAATTCCATTGAATCATCTTTCGAATCCATTGGATGAGTATCCAAACTCTCATCTTTAAATGAATTATGTTCGTCAATTATCGGCTATGGTGGCGGGATTGTCAGAGACCACAGAACGACATTTATCCTCAATAATGGCCTAGATCCATCGATAATGATATTTAACATGTATAACGACACATGCCAATCATTATTTATGAATGTGGGATATATTTTACCCTACCCATTCATTAAATAGCTAATCACAATATTCTTTGGCTCACATTTTAATCCTCCGCTCTCAATTACACTTTGAACCATGTCGTCGTATGATTCATTGCGACGCAGTGGGATAGGCGATGTCTCCTTTTTAGATGATTTTCGCCACTAACAGTTGTGACCCTCCTCCCACGCACCCACATAATTACAACCTAAACAAGTACCTCAGCTAGCGCCATAATAGGCCGCACAAGTCGATAATAGATCAAGGTTTAGGTCTATAGATGATCGATGACTGGTCAATTACTGGTATCAATACGTCCGTACAAAGACACAAATTGACTAATTTTTGATATAATCGTTGCCCTCCAAGCACTGGGATGGAAAAATGTATGCGTAGGCCATTTAAACAACTAAAATATATCCAATGACGAGGTATTGAGCTGATTTGGAAAGCTTTTCAAGATAGTAGAAATAGTGTAAATTTTTGTTTTTCCATTTTTTTTTTCAAAAAAGATGGAACAACAATGGACGCAATGATGAAGAATGGAGATTTTCAATTGTGATGAATAATTTTTCGTCAAAAAAGTGGCTGGAAAAGTCGTCGGAATTTTCAAACATTTTTTAAATTCATTTAATAAATTCAACAACTTTTCTCTCCTCAAATATTCTTCTTCTTCTCCCGATTTTTCTTCATAGTTGTAAAAACAAAATGTTTTGCTTGATTCTTGCTCCCTAAGTCAAAATTTTTAGCTTCTTTTGCTCAGGTAAGTTTAATATTACTTACTGATTAGCTTTAGATCCATTTTAGTATATTTTTTGGCTCCATTTTGTGTTACTGTTCTTTCATTTTACCAAAAATTGCACTGCTCTTTATTGAATTAGTTGAAATCTGATAGTTTTTAGTTAATATTCTTGATTCGGCATGTTTAATTGTGTTTTTCTTAGGATATTGGCTAGAAAAATTTTAAATTTTTTAATTTATATTACGTATTAATTTTGAACTTTTGGTACTGAATTGGACCCATTTTAATGGTGTTTTTGTTGTTGTGAATTACACTGTAAATATCTGGAGAATTTGAAACTTGATTTGCATGTTTGATTTGAGATGTTTATTCATTTTTTTAATAGACAAGTATCAACCACTACAGATTTATTTTTGTTGTATTTTTCCCCTTTTTAAATAGACCAGTGGCTGACAGATCGACCACTACAAATTCATTTTTGCCTGTAGATCATAAATGGTTAGAGTTCATAAAGAAGTTAAAAGGGCTGCCCCCTCTACTTCTACTGCTTGTAGCAGTAGAAAGCAAAAAGTCGTTGAAGGTTCCATAACTTCAAAGAGGAAAAAAGCTACAATTGAAGAATTTGAGTGGGAAAGTGAATAAAAAATCCTTGCTGAGATTGAGGAATTTGAGAAAAATAGTGCATAAGAGAGTGATGATGTTAAGGACATCAAAGGGGAAAGAAAAGAAGAAAGTAAAAGTGATAGCAGTGAAGATGAGGACATGAGAGACAGTAGACGGGGAGAATGATGATCCCCTATCCTTGCCAATTTATGCAAGAGATATCTCCGTTGAGCCGTACGACCTAATAACTTGGATCGACAAGTTAGGTTCTTTTCCTGTAAAGATTTTTGTAAGAAAAAGAATGACAGTTTATCGAGTGTTTAGAAGGATTCTAGTTGAACAAAAGTTGTATGCTAATTTTAAGAAGACCTATTTTGGACACTCGAGACAATGCCAGAACATTTTGAGTTTAATAGATAGATGGTCCATTATATATTGCTATGACATATTAAAAATAACAAAAAACTGCATGAAATTTGGTTTTATGTGAACGGTAGGAAAACTTGTTTCGGCTTAAAGAAATTTGATTTGATTACGGGGCTGAATTATTTAGCATATCCCTATGAATCAAAAACCAACAAAGTCCTCCAAAATGGCGAAAGCATTCATTTTTAAGGTGACGAAGAACAAGAGTATTACTGCTACAAGACTGAGTAGCCTGATCAACGATAATAGATTAATGAATCAACAAAAGTTGAAGTGCAATTTAGTTTGGTTCGTGCACTCGATGCTGCTGGCAAAAGACCCGTAAAAGAAGGCAGATTCAGACCACATCAAGATGGTGGCTGATTTTGATTTCTTTAAAAGTTATCCATGAGGAAAAAGTCATTTAGGCTGACATTGAGATATTTAAAAAAGAGGATTTATTTGAGCAAGCAGAAAGAAGCATTTGTGAAGAGGAATAATGCATTGTACGCTGTATATGACTTTTTCTGGGCATTTCTAGTACTTATTATCTACCATCTTATCAATTTATTATAGACTCTTACCTATTTATGTACTAATACTTAGAACCCTTTAGATTTATTTATGCTTCTCTTAATTGCAAGTTTAGATATATGAGGCCTTTCCTTATCTGGGAAGGTATGCCGAAAAGTCGTTGGATTCTTCTTTACCCATTCCCCATCTACTTAGATGATACATGTAGAAGTGCGACAACATAATAAAAGGCTACCCATTTAAGTACAAAGAAAATAACACAAAGGTAAAATTATACTTATCATAATATGATAATAATATTATTATACTAGTAAATGTCATCTAATTTATATTTTTTATACATTGTGCACCTGTACCTTACCCCTACTTTCGGTGAGACAGATCATAGCTATATGAAAACATCTAAGCCATACATGGATGAAGTTAAGGACACCTTCATTGATTCCTTGAAGGTGTAGTTAAAAGGCGTGGCTGTCCTTACTTTATCAGTAGATGTCGCGAACAGAGATGAAGATTTGGGTTGTTACAATTATGTTCCAAGTACAACACATGCTTGTGATCATGATGATTCAAGTGGACTCAAAACTGCACCAGACGCTTCTAAAGATGAAGACCTGTGTGAGCGTATTACTTTGCTCGAGAAAACTGTTCTAGATATTTCTTCTTTTATTATAGATGAGAGGCTGAGGAGAATCGAGAAGAATAAGAAGAAGCAACAAGATGAAGGTAAATTCATGTATTTTTTATTCTTTCAATTTAATTATCTTGTATAATTTTTGTAATCCTTTAAAAATAATGCAACACACGTTGACAGGCCCCATCGTAGCCGAGATTAAGTAAGCCTCAAAGAACTGCAGTCATAGTGATTGACATCGCTGTAGCAGATGAAAAAGTGCAAGAAAGAAGAAAGAAGAAGAAATAGAAGAGGAGAAGTCAGTAGATAAACAATATAAGAAAGAAGAAGAAGAAAAACAAGATGAGAAGATGACAGTTGAAGAAGAAGCATAAAATAAGGAGAAAATAGAAGAAGATGGTGAAAAGAAATCAGAAGAACAAGAAGAGAAAAATGAGAAGACAGTTAATGAAGAAGTAGTGGCTGAACAGAAGGATAGAAATATTGAAGAAGAGAAGAAATTATCCGAAGACGAAGAGAAAGAAAATGAGAAAAAAGAAGCAAAGAAGAGGAGAAAAAGATGAAGAAAATAAAGTGCATGTGATGAACATTGTTAAGGAACTCAATGATGATAACATGTAGTTTGGTGGTTTGGAACAAATAATTTTCTTAATGATTTATTATTTTTAATGATTTATTTTTAATGGATAATTCAATTAATATATTTTGCATCTCAGTGATGAAATTTACTGATAAAATTATGTTCAGTTATTTCATTGTCTTGTTAGATTAAACAGTTGATTGCATTGTGTTTAGTTACTGTCATGGTTTATAAAGGTCAATTATAAATGCTATAGAAGTGATTCTCTATTAATTATAGATTAAACCCACGGTTGACTAAAGAAACCATACATCTATTTATTCAATTTCCTACATCCTTATAACACTTTTTCAAAAAGCCAACACCAACAACAAATCAGACTATAATTTTTTTAGGCCATTCTCTATATCTTTGGCCAAAATCAACCTTTGGTTTAGTTGATCCCTCTCTATTTCGATTTATTTTAGTGATCCTTTAAAGTAATTCCTTTGATATTCAGATTCTTTTCACAATTTCATGAGTAGATCTCTATTTTCTTTAGATTTTTGAAGACTTTGTAGTATTTGAAACTTGGAAGCGCCTTGAAAATTTGATGTTGGTGGGCTGCTCGGCGGTGAGTCTTCCACAAGCCACTTAAAAAAGAGCATCCTCCATTATCCTTGACTAAAAAATTAAGTAATTACATGAATTTGCTTACTTAAATTAAAAAAAAGTTAAATCACATATTCATGTACGCACTTACCTTTTCAACCGCATAGTTAAAGAATTTTCAACCTGAATTTGAATCATTGCGTGAAGTCCTCAAAACAGATGGATTGCCGCAACGACATATTTAGGACATTTTTGCATTTGATGTTTGAGATGTTTGAGACATTGTAGTTGTTTAAAAATGAACAAAAAATAAAGCCAAAAAAATGAGAGTGTTAAAACAAAAATAACCTTTCTTTTATACAAAAAAGGAAGTGAGATATTACCGTTGGGTGTTATTTTACATGTACTTTATTATCGTTGTAAAAATTTGATATTTAAATTTTGTTACTACTGGATCTCTTTTACAGACCTTAAATATAATCGATGTGTGCTCATGCGTTGGGTAGATGATTAACCGTATCAATCTACAGTCGGTCAACGCTAAGGTATATACAGGTTGGTGCAACAGTAAAAAAAATATTAGTATATAGTCAAAAATATAAATAATTAAATAAAAAAAACTGATTTGAGGGCTATCGATTGTGTCTAGTATAAATCATAAACTGCAAGCCTTTTCAATAATATATCGTATTGGTTTCTTGGCCTTAGTAGCATATTGGGAAAAAAGTAATAATTAATTAATATAAAATAAATAATTGGATTTTATGCAATTAAATGAGCTTAAACAAGTCATGTGATTGTATAAAAGTCCACGTAAATTGTAGAAGGTGATCAAAGATGTGTGAGGATGGGTAGTGGTTGTACAACCAACATCCTCAGGGTAATGTTTACCTAAACCATAAGTATGTTGTGGGGAATTCATTCATTCAAACACACTCATCACCTTACATCTTTGATCACCATTTTTAATTTAGTTGGACTCTTATACGATCACATGACTTGTTTAAGCTCATTTAATCGCATAAAATCTAATTATTTACTTTTTATTAATTAATTATTCCCTTTTAAAATTATGTTCTAGTCATGTTTATAAATAAGTATCATCGTCTAGTTATTTAATTGTGAAGTAGTTCACAGTTTATGCTAGACGATATCAGGTCGAGTAAATAACTAAGCATAGTCTACCATAAACGATGGACTACTTTAATAATAAACAAACTAGACTAGGATACATATTTATAGACCATAACTAGCACATGTTTTGAAAAGGAAATAATTAATTAATAAAAAATAAATAATTAGATTTTATGCAATTAAATGAGTTTAAACAAGTCATGTGATCGTATAAGATTCCACGTAAATTGGAGAAGGTGATCAAAGATGTGTGAGGATGGTTAGTGGTTGTACAACTAACATCCTTCGAGCAATATTTATCCAAAGCACAAGTATGTTGTGAGGAATTCTTTTGTCCATCCACTACCCATCCTCACACATCTTTGATCATCTTCTCCAATTTATGTGGACTCTTATACAATCATATGACTTGTTTAAGCTACTTTAATTCAATAAAATTCAATTATTTATTTTTTAATTAATTAATTATTCTCTTTTTTCACAATATGATACTAAGGGAAATAAACCAACACGGTATACTATTGACAAGGCTTTCAGTTGATGTTTTACAATGGACACAATCGATGATCCTCAATTCAATTTCATTAATTAATAATTTACAATGTACTAATGTTTGCTTACCATTTCACCAACCCGTATAGTGGAATCCATCGATTACATACACGTTCACTCATAGATGTTGAGCTCTGTCAATCCTAAACTCCACTGACTTTGTAATTAATTTTGTATAAATCAACATAATCGTTGATAGATTAGATTCATCAGCCATTAGCATATATATATATATATATATATATATATATATATAGGATAGACCATTAATTTTGATATCTGACAACTATTTCATTCATTTTCTAACAGGAGAAATTGCAAAATATCAAACAAGAACACAATTGTAAAATTAAAGTAGAGATAAAATGTAGGAAATAGAAAATACTTCATTTCATTAGTTCATTGCAACATGGTTTAACACCATATGAACATCAAAATACGAGCAAAAAGGGAAAAAGAAAGAAGCTTTAAACTAACAAATTCTCTAACCATGAAAGCTTCTTTGCAATGAACTTAGAGCTACAACTACAACAAAAATTAAATTCTAAACTAAGGGGATAGTGGAGGGGGGGATCAACTCCTCGGGCTCCATGTTCAGCCTCTCCATGATCGCCCATAAAAATGGATGATACACCAAAGTTCATGGTAGAGGTGCTCCCTATCTTGGACCAAGCCGTAAAAGAGATTGTCTAGGTCATTTCGAAGAAGGAGAAGGTCATGAAAATATTAGAAACAAACTCTCCTTCATGGACTGAGTGGAATTCTCTACATCAAGTCATTTTTGTTGATTTTTTAGATTAAAGAAGATGAATATTGTGTAGAGTTTATGGTTGTTTATATATACCAAAATAGAAGCCTTTGGACTTTCCACCTAATGGTTGGTCAACGCATGGATAAACGAAAGTCGAGTAGGTATCGTATACCCACTTGACGTATTGGTATATAAAGTATACTCCCAATAGATGTGTCATAAAGGCCTGACTATTTATTTATTCGATTAAATAATTAGGGTTTTACAATAGACTTGAAATAGGACCAATAACAAATGCCGTGGTATATAAAGTATACTCCCAATAGACTAGACATACAATATATTCTATAACTTAAAAGCTCAATAATAGACATAGAGTAAAATTGATAAAATTGGCATTAATCAGACCACTACAAGGTTTTCAAAATGAATACATTGCCATGACTTACAAAAACACATATTTATACAAGTCTATCTATGATTTGTTGTTATTACAAGTGGTTCTCTTCTGCCCGGGTCTCTTGCACAGTGAATACTTGTTCCTCCACTCTGACTTGAAGGACTTGCCCATGCCCTTAACACATTTTATTTTATTCTTATGAGCTTGGTGTTTACAAGGGGTGGAATAATATTCACGTGTAGCAATTATTATGGAACGCGCCATATGGACTCTAAAGGGACAACATAAATTGATTTCGAATAGGAAAGAAGACACTCTTCTACTTTATACACCTGCACAGAGTATTCGTAGATGCTCAAACCATAATCATTATTATACTTCAATCTCAAAGAGGCCATCATGTGAGCGCATGGTATTTTGACCATGTTAAATTTCCTGCAAGAACATGACTTTTCTAGTAGGTTGACTTTGGCCGTAGGACCCCTGCTGAACATCGTGAATTGGTTGTCGTTCCCACTTACGTTCTCCACATAAAAGGAGTCACCGTCACACATATTATCCCTTACTATCTTTTTGGAAACAAGCACAAATTTGTTATCCTTATAGTTGAGGACATATGCATGCCTCTCTCTGAATTTTTCACAAAACCTCTTAGAAATTGAATTGAATATGGATGCCATGGGATTCTACCTTTTGGCAATCAACATAGAGTTGATTAACTCGGCAATATTTGTGGTCATCATATCACACCTATTGTCAGACAAATATGCTCTACTCTACTTCTTAAAACCAAGGTCATGCTCGAGGAAAGAGGCTGCCTCGGGACAATAGTTCTTGAATTCCTCAAAATGATCGCTAAACTCCTCAAAAGAATATGCCTTTACCGTATGGTAAAATAGATAGAGGCGATCTCCATATTGGTGATTTACCTCGAGATTTTCATCTAGGTGCCTCATGCAGTACCCATGATGAGCATGGTTGTATGCCCTCGCAATGTCGTTGGTGATGCTCTTGTACCTATTAGAGATAAAGCTCAAATTTGGTCTATCTACCACTATAGACTTTAGCTTCTCAAAGAAAAATGTCCAAGATGCACCGATCTCCTTGTCAACGATGCAAAATCCAATGGGATAAATATGGTTCTTCATATTCCATGTAATCGCACTTAGCAGCACGCCCTCATACTTACCATGTAAAAGAGTTTCGTCGACCGCAATAATCTTTCTTATGTGGGGGAATCCCCTAATACAAGGTCCCTAGGCTAAAAAATAGTACATAAACCTACAATTATCCTTGTTCACTATAATTAAATAGGTAGTGCCAACATTAAGAGTGTCGATCATGTACGAAAAAGTCGGTAGGCAGGAATACCCATGCTCTGGTGTCCTTCGAACCATTTCCTTAGTTATCATACCCCCATCCTATATTCCAATAGGTTGGTCTACTACTAAAGTTCTTAAAAACAATCCTCTGAATCTCACTAGTGTCTGAACCCTTTCCTTCGCGATACATGTTCACACATAATGACTTTAGCTGTGATTTTGTTATGGCTGTGTGTAGTGTATTCAACACTGCAAGTATGATTGTTGATGTATTTATAGATGAGAAATCTATCTGTGCATTTATACTTCCTCACCCACAACATTCACGTCCAATTAGGACAAACACATTTCACCTTAAAGAATTTACTGCATCTCTTCAATGTAGCATAAAAAAAGAATATTTCACCACTGCTACGTCCAACAATAATTACAGGTCTTTTTTGCTACTAAATCCTTGATATACGTGAAAATTAGTTCTATCAAATAAGGTGTGATTGGTTTGTGATCCCAATTCGCACTCTTCTCTCCCTTCTTGAAAAAAATTGGGATCTTTCTATTCCATTGAATAATCTTTCGTATCCATTGGATGAATATCCATACTCTTATCTACAAATTAGTTATGCTTGTTGATTGTTATGTGTGGTGGAGGGAGTGTCAGAGACACTGAGACAATATTTATCCTCAGTAATTGTCATGACCTGAGGCTACCCCTTAGTTTCAACAATGGTGCTTATGGTCAAAAGTGACCACAAATTAACCCATGAGATGGTATCTGCTATGAGCAGTGAATAAAATTGCACTGACATAACATATGTAGAAGATAAGCTGACAAAACACTAAAAATTTGAATATCTGAATATATGTAAATGACAAGTATGAAATGTCTATAACAACTGATAATATTGAACTGACTGATTAACTATCTTACTGATTGTTTGAAAATTTCTAAACTGATTAAGGAGTTGATGGGATAAGTCCCCAACTAACTCCGTCTTTCTGAACATAACAAAATACTGAAATAACTAAGATAAATAAATCATTTCCTTGATGGATGAGGACTCACCAATGCTAATGCTAAGTTATGTTGAGTTGTCTAAGAATGGTCAGGAAACTAAGCATCCAAACCTATGTTATAAGGCAACATTGCACATAAAGAGTATGCGATCAATACTTTGAATGTACTGGTGTGTAAGATAAGGACTACCTGAAATGCATAAGATAACTGATCATAAATGCATAAACATGTAAAATATGATAATGCAAGACCAAACATAAACATGTTTCTGAGATAATCTGTAAATAGATAAATAGCTGAAAATCTGTATGCTTTGGTCAAGTAAACCTTAGTAGAGACATAATGAATACTGATTAACTGGTATCTGTATACTGGTTAATCGATGTCAGTATACTGATTAATTAATATCTAAATACTGATCATTTTATACTGAATTGTACTTAGTTTGAATAATGGGAATGAAACTGTGGGAGGTATAATATAATCGACATACCCCAATCTGAGCTAATCGGGGTCCAACCTGTAACCCCAGTTAGAAGGGTGTCAGTACCATGCCATGGGTTCTAACACTAGCTGTGTGGATCTTCTAATCTAATGTCCCGAAGGACCAAGGTGTCAAGCCTAACCTAACAGGTGACCCCCGAGAGGAAGTCAAGCCTAAACTTAAGGGTGACCCCTCATATCCTACGCTGGCTACGTAGTTCTAGAATATCAGGACTGCTACTAATGATTGCCTAACTGATAGGGAAGCCTCCATCCCTATATTCGCTTAGTACTAAATACTACTCCCAACTGAACTGACGCTGGTATTGAATTGAACTAAGGTTAACCGAACATTATTTTTTATAGTGCTCATCATGGTCATATCAACTGAATAAATTGAAATATTTATGGTTTAACTGAATCATTACTTGAAAATCTGAAATCATGTAAAATATGTAGGTATAGGGTGTTCATAATCCACCAGCACTGAATGATCATAAAATATGTCATTTAAGCTTAACATTGTAGTATGGAATTATGGTTCAACCTAAGACATAGACATTTCACCAAATATGTGGAAAACATGGACTTGACTATGCGGATATTCTAAACATGATAAACCAACAACATGAATTTTACTCTAATAAGACATTGGGAACTGAGATTTAAAACCCGAGTAAATCAATTGTTTCATGGGATCATGCATGGTATGAATTGATTTAAATTACTAAGGAAAACATGAATTAAACTTATCTTGAACATGTAAAATACCAAAATACTAGAAAAATCCATTCTTTAATTTTAAAGGGGGGTTTTGGGCTCCATGGGTGAAAGGCACCCATAAATGAACACCCCACATACCTTAAGCTTCTTAAATTGAAAGGAAAACACTAATCATGATGCTTTCCTGTAGATTCTTGAACTTGGGTAACTTGAATTCTTGATTTCTTAGGAAAAAAAGAAACTCAATTTTATTCTTGGGGAAAAGGGAAGGGTTTTCTTAAGCGAAAATTTGGAGAAGAGGAGAAAATAATGCCCTAACTGATGCCCCAAGTTGTGATATGTACGATTGGGTTAAGGGGGAAAAACCTAATTGCCCCACAGTCATTTAAATCCAGAACTAGATGCAATAGGCTCACCATGATGCGGTCTTATCGTGGTCGTTCATTTCCTGACCGCAATGCGGTCTGCATGACATCAGGACTAATGCCGCATCATGGGCTTATCATGGTGATCCACTGGTTTTGTGATCCAAACATGACCCAAACCATGTCTGAAAAATCTGAAATTCTTCTGAGACCTACCTTTTACATCCTTGATCATGAATTAACTAAAAAACCAATATTAAGGGGTCGGGAAGACCACAGTAAAAATCCTCAAAGTTAGAGGTCCAAAACAATGACTAAGTCCCAAACGTTTAGTAAAATTTCAGGCCATAAGCCCCTTATACATGCAACTAAAAGCTGAATCGAGCTAAAATTAATATAGGGTATTACAATATCTCCCCATTTGGAACATTCATCCTCGAATGATACTGGTTAGACTGATAGTACTGTACTAAGGTAACTGAGATCACATATTGAACATGCATGACTTGTAATATGATTACACAATTGAGTCTAAACATGATCATGAATTGAACTAATTTTGTAAATGCATATAATGACATGGGAATGGTTACATAGTTGAAATTGAGAATGGAAAAGAGCCAACTAAGGATGAATCGTTACCTCAAGATGAATATGAGTTTATGGAGAAATAATGAGGATATTGTTTCACGTATATTTTTACACTTCCCAAGTAGTTCTCTCAACATACTGATTCTGCCAAAGGACCTTAACGAAGGGAACTTCTTTATTCCTTATCCTATGAATCTGACGATCAAGCATCTCACCTGGGACTTCCTCATAGGAAAGGCTATCCTTAACATCTGTATATTCTAAAGGAACAAATAAAGCTGAAACACCAATACACTTCATTAACAAAGAAACATGAAACACTGGATGCACTGATGCCATAGCTGCAGGCAACTCTAGATCAAAAGCTACCTTTCCAAAACGGTTCAAGATTCTATTAAGGCCAACATATCGGGGACTGAGTTTCCACTTCTTTCCAAATATCATTACTCCCTTTATAGGTAAAATCTTCATATAAACCAAGTCGCTAATGTCAAACTCAAGGTCTCTTCTCTTCACATCTGCATAAGATTTCTGACTACTTTGGGCTGTCATCATCCTTTCCCTTATCAACTAAACTTTCTCCATTGCCTCAAACACTTAATCTGACCCTATTAAAGGAACCTTACCTACTTCAAACAAACCAATAAGGAATCTACATATCCTCCTATAGAGAGCCTCAAATGTAGCCATCTAAATACTGGAGTGACAACTGTTGTCCTAAGCAAACTCAATCAAAGGTAAGTGGTAATCCCAACTACCATTAAAGTCAATAACACATGCCCTCAACATGTCTTCAAAGGTCTAAATGGTCCTCTCTTCCTGACCATCTATCTTAGGATAGAAAGCTGTACTGAGATAAAATTGGGTACTGATAACACTTAACTTACATATCAATTTAGTGAAAGACGATCGTCGTTAATATATTTACCCAACTTTGGAGTCGGGGTTGAATCCACTAGGAATAATGTGAGTGGCGATTAAACTAACTTGAAACTATAGCTACAAGTTAAATTCAAACAAATGATATGAAAAGATAAAATTGAGGTTTTTAATGATTGAACAAAAGTTATTAACACTTCAATTTGCCTTAGAACTCAAAGCTTAAACTGCAATATTTCAAATCAATAATATAGAGAAACTAGAGTTCTGATACCTATTATTATTAACACCAAATTATTAGTTTCGACAGTCCATCTAAGTGCTTCTCAACCTACCTAGATGTTGAACTCCTTAATTCTCTCGAACTTAGGAAAACATTCTATTTATACTGATTTTATCTGGAGCTGATCAATCTTATTACAACATTAATTATTAGATGAGAACTTAACCTTCCCAAATCCTCTTTGATAATTCGCTACCTTTAGTTTATTTCTCAGTTCGAGCAAACAAACATAGGGCTCGGTCTATTGCTTGCAACCAACAGAAAACAATCATTATAAAGGAATTATCAAGATGTTCCCATAATCACTTAAACCCTAAGAAACTATTAAATCCATAAAGGAATAATCACAGATCCCACAACTCTATTTGTGGGTTTTAGTTCCACATGAAAGAGAAAGCGCTAATAACAACTCAAAGTGATTAAACTTACAAAAGATGTATTCAAAAATTGATTCTCTTCCCAAATTCAAGAAGAATATCCCACAACTAAATCAAAGAATTGAAAATTGAAATCCAAGTTTAGAGACCAAAGAGAAATAAAGTAGTCTTTGGAATAAGTTCAAGATGTTAAGCCTACCTCAATGAAACCCTAAAAACTGCTATTTATATCTGTAACTTCAGAAAAATTCAAAATTAAAAAATCAACTTTTCTCCTTAGCTGATGGCATATCTGACGGCTTATCAGAGATATGATAGCTTATCAGACCATGTCTTCAGACATGATTACTATTTCTTACCTTCTGCTTATGTATGATGACATGCCTGACGGCTTATCAGAGTTCTGATAGCTTATCAGAACATGTCGGCAGGCATGCTTTAAATTTTTGCATTCTACTTCTGAGTGATGACATGCCTGGCGGCTTATCAGAGATCTGATAGCTTATCAAGACATGTCGTCAGAAAATCTTCTGCTTTTGAGCGATGACATTCTTAACGGCTTATCAGACACCTAACAGCTTATCAGGGGATGTCATCATACTTCTGCTCCAACTTCATCACACTGTCTACCTCTAACGGTGACTCTGATAACTTATCTCAAATTTGACAACTTATCAGATAAGTCATCAACTACACTTTCATGGCCACTTCTTCTGAATTCACCTCTTTTGCTTTTTTGTCTTTGGTTTTCTTGCATCTTGACTTTCCTACATTATCAAAGAGAAGGCTATCAAAAATGACAAATATTGCTTAAGACTTTACAATTATTTTTAGTTCAAAGCCTCAAATGTGTTAGCATTAGCTCACACATCAACACCCTCAACTTAAAACAATTGCTTTTCCTTAAGCAACTTAAACATAAGTAAGATGATACAAAGCACATTCGGCAGTCAATCATCCATTTTAACTCAAAACATATTACACTCTCCAGTTTAATCACTCTAAACCCAACTGTGTATATCAATGAATATCAATAATGCAACACAAGGGAATCAAGATATGGCATTAAATTAGTTATAATAACCATGACTATATACAAATTACATATCCTAAATAAGTAGGAAACTAGCAATGCATCCGATGTGCTCTTACAGTAAAGAAGTCCCTTCTCACTCATATGTGAACTCAAGCATGTCAATGCAGGGACGGTTAAGATACACTCACTCTCAGAAAGAAGTTCCAGTCAATGTATGCCAAATACTATAAGCTTGCCCTTATTTTCATTACCGAAGCTTTCAGACAGTTAAGTTAGGATCACTATAGGACTTTTCTTCAGCTTGTAATGTAGGTTTGGGGCTGGTATCATATACAAGGATATTTAAAGTAACTAAGCCTCCTTGGCACTACACTATTTTTGGGGTCTCACTTATCAACCTATACCTTATTTCTCCCTTTATTGATTAAAGCACATTCAAGCTGGGTACAGTTTTTATTTATTCATTTTTTTTGCAACTTTTCTTTTCTCATTCTTTTTCTACCACACCCAGCCTTGCATATTATTTATTTATTTTTTACCCTTCTTCATACTCACTTTACATCACGCACCCCTATGATAGTCACCCTCAACTTAGGCTATTTGCCTAAGTCAAAGTGCACAATGTCCAAGGAGGACCAGGGCCAAAATAGGTTCATTGTGATACAAATGGGAAGGTGATAGGTATAATAAAAAGAATAGGCATTCAGGCTCAAAATCAGGATCAAGGAATATTATTCACACATGGAAGGTCATTTAGGCGAAAAGTGGAGTAATATCAACAACGACCTATGATCCTTTCCTAACCGCTATCCTACAACCAAGGCAAGACCAACCGAAAAAGTTCTGGATTTAACACATAATGGAAACTAGGTAGTATCTCACACACACATGGAACAAAGGTACATCACAAGCTACTACCCATTCAGTTCATGCAATTGTTAGCAGTGATTATCATATCCCTAGTACTAATGCCATAAAAAAATTCATAGTAGTCACATATAGATGCACATCACACAGTTACCAGATAGACAATTGGAGAGGTATTTATTATTCCAAGAAAAATCAACAAAAATATGTCAAATGTCATAGATACTTATTTTTTCCCCAGTTAACCACAACACATCACAAAAAAACATAATACACCTAAATATTATGGATTTATTAGGAACAAGACTCTGGGGAAAAGAGGCACAACAACAAAAACCCCAAAAGGACATCAACACCCACAAGTAGCCCCACCCTCAACTTAAATTCATGTAATGTCCCCAATGTATCAAACTAAAACAAAAGAGTTAGAAACATACCTCTGGCACCATAGGTGTAGAGATCTGATGTCAATCACATAATACAAATACAAATAAATAAATGCCTTGGGTTGCCTCCCAAGCAGCACCTGATTTAATATCAAGGTACGACTAGGTTATCTTGACTACTCAGAATTCATCAAGATACCTTAAAAGTGCTTCATCCTTTATCCCTCCACTTAGATGATTTGAATTGTCAACCCATCTTTCGATATTTACATCTTTGAGGTGCGTTGGGCAAATATAAGAGCATGATGAGGAAAGTTCTACCACGCCACTTCGAAGACTTGAACCATTTGCTCAATTTTGCATCGAACTTTCGTGTGAGCTCATTTGGCAATGGTAAGAATCTTTAAAAGCCACTAAATGGACATTGATCTTTAAGCTTCTTGGACTTCAATATTGGGTTTGTATATACCCTTTCGAAAAGACAAACTCCAAAATGTAGGAATTTTCCTCCTTATTTCCAAAATTCATCATTTGCTTGGGTTATTCGACTTTCATCACATCCACCAAGCATAATATTGAAAAATGATTCAAGTGAGGTCTTCTACCTAATTTCGGAGTTGTATCCCTCTCGACCTCTTACCCCAAATTGGGCTAGAGTCTTTATAAGAGATTGGCTCGGTTTTTTCTTTTGCCTCTAGCATTATTTCCTCAATCTTGGCATCATCTCTCATGATTGGCTCAGTTGGTTGGGCAATCACCAAGGGTTGCTCATTATTAAACTCAACATCAATATAAAATTCTTGCTCCTCATCCTTACACTTTTCCATTATTTTAAATGATTCAGCAGATAAGATATCATCTAAACATAATATAAAAGAATGATTTGAATGATTGACCTCTATATCCATCTCGTTATGAATGATTGGCTTTATGTCTTGACGCATATAACATATGATATCATACATTTCTTTTTAGAGATCCAACATTTGTTGAAACATAACTTCAATGCCACTCTTTCTGGTGCTTCGTTCTTCCTTTTCTTGATCATAAGACCTATCAAACTCATACAAAGAACTAGAATTTAGGTTAGCGCAATAGGGGAGGGGCATTTGGGAAATCACTCTAATGTCCACCTTGACCATCATATAAAGAACAATCATACTCTCGGTAGGATGAAGATGGTGTACACATCTTTCTCCGAGGAGCATATCTACAATCTTACCAAAAGTAAGGTCCATCACAATATGGACATGGATCATCAAGATAAGATTTCAAACCACTAAGCTCATGTTCATTCCACGATGCCATAGTAATAAGTAAACTAAAATAAAAATCTACCTAACAAAAAAAATAAAACCAAACTAAAAACAAATATTTACAAGTTTGAATTCAAGCAAGTAGGCTAAAATTTCAAACCAACTCAATACGCTAAATTGTTCCCCGGCAATGACACCATTTTTGATAACGCTCAACTTACACATCAATTTTGTGCAAGGCGGTCTTCGTCCATATATTTACCCAACTTTAGAGTCGGGGTCGAATCCACAAGGAACAATGTGAGTGGCGATTAAACTAATTTGAAACTATAACTACAAGTTAAATTCGAACAAATGATATAAAAAGATAAAATAGGGGGTTTTTAATGATTGAACAAGAGCTATTAACACTTCAATTCTCCTTAGAACTCAAAGCTTAAAATGCAATTCAAATCAATGATATAGAGAAACTAGAGCTGTGATCACTATGATTATTAACCTCTCATTGAATGTAGTTGTAGTACTGGATTCTCATGAGTTATGGGAAACACCAAATTATCAGTTTCGACAGTCCATCTAAATGTTTCTCAACCTACGTAGATATTGAACTCCCTAATCTCTGAAACTTAGGAAAACATTCTATTCATAGTAATTTTATCTCGAGTTAATCTATCTTGTTACAAAATTAATCATTAGATGAGAACTTAACCTTCCCAAATCCTTGTTGATAATTTGCTACCTTTAGTTTATTTCTCAGTTCAAGCAAACAAACATAAGGCTAGATCTATTGCTTGCAACCAACAAAAAATAATCATTTCAAAGGAATTATCAATATGTTCCCACAATCACTCAAACCCTAACAAACTATTAAATCCATGAAGGAATAATCATAGATCCCACAACCCTAGTTGTGGGTTTTAGTTCCACATGAAAGAGAAAGATATAACAATGGCTGAATTCATAATTCAAAGTGATTAAACTTACAAAAGATGTAATCTAAAATTGATTCTCTTCCCAAATTCAAGAAAAATATCCCACAACTAAATCATAAAATTGAAAATTGAAATCCAAGTTTAGAGACCAAAGAGAAGTAAAGTAGTCTTTGGGATAAGTTCAAGATGTTAAGCCTACCTCAATGAAACCCTAAAAGCTGCTATTTATATCCATAACTTAAGAAAAATTCGAAATTAAAAATTCAGATTTTTCTTCTTAGCTAACGGCATGTCTGATGGCTTATCAGAGATCTATAGCTTATCATACCATGTCGTCAGACATAATTCCCATTACTTGCCTTCTGGTTATGTGTGAGGATATGCCTAATGGCTTATCAGAGTTCTGATAGCTTATCAAAACAAGTCAGCAGGCATGCTTCAAATTTTTGCCTTCTATTTCTGAGTGTCGACATGCCTGACGGCTTATCAGAGATCTGATAGCTTATTAGGATATGTCGTCAGAAAATCTTCTGCTTCTGAGTGATGGCATTCTCGACTGCTTATCAGACACCTGACAGCTTATCAGGGGATGTTGTCATAATTCTGCTCCAACTTTCTCACACTGTCTATAGTTGATGATGAATCTGATAACTTATCACAAATTTGACGACTTATCAGACAAGTCATCAACTACACTTTCATGTCCACTTGTTACAAATTCACCTCCTTTGCTTTTATTGTCTTTGGTTTTTTTGCATTTTGACTTTCCTACATTATCAAAGAGAAATCAATCAAAAACGACAAAAGTTCCTTAAGACTTTACAATTATTTCTAGTTAAAAGCCTCATAGGTGTTAGCATTAGCTTACACATCAGCTACCAAGCCTTCCAAAAGTGAGAGTTAAACTGAGTAACTCTATCTGATATAATAGACAAGAGAATTTTGTACATATTAACCAAATCCCTAATATAAATCCTGGCATTATCCTCAGCTTAAGTACGAAGCATAAAAATTACTTGAAATGGGTTGACTAGGTTATTCTATCAACAATCACCCAGATTGAATCATGCTTACGATGCGTACAAGGCAACCCTGTAAAAAAATCCATGTTCACCACTTCCTACTTCCAAGTGGGGATGCTAAACTCTTGCAATGCACCACTAGGCCTTTGGTGCTCAACCTTAACTTATTTACAATTTGGATGCTTTGCTACAAACTCTGTAATATCCTTCTTCATTCCACTCCACCAATAAATTTCCCAAAAATTCTAGTATATCTTAGTGGCTCCTGGGTGAATAAAATATCGCGCACCATGCGCTTCTACAAGTATGCATTTTCTCAAACCATCAATACATGAAACACATAACCTGCCCTGACAATGAAGCACACCATTTTTCTCTTGGGAGAAAACCTCTACTTTTTGATCCCTAACTACCTCCTTCAACTTAATAAAACTAGGATCCCGATATTGCCTTTCTTTCTCTTCGGCAGCCAATAAAGATTCCAAACTATTCTGAACCCTTATACTACTTTCAGCTGAATCAACTAATCGAACACCTAATCTAGCAATCTGATGAACCTCCTAAACTAACTTCTTTTTATTCTTCTCAACATAAGCAACACTACCCATAGACAACCTACTAAGGCCATCTATCACTACATTGGTCTTGCTCAGATGATATAACACACATATATCATAATATTTTAATAACTCAAGCCACCTTCTCTGATGAAGATTTAGATCTTTTTATGGGAATAAATACTACAAACTCTTATGGTTAGTGAACATATCAACATAAACCCCATAAATATAGTTCCTCTAAATTTTTAAGGCAAAAACAACTGCTGCCAACTCAAGATCATGGGTAGGATAATTCTTCTCATGGGGTTTAAGCTGCCTAGAGGCGTAGGCTATGACCTTACCTATCTACATCAATACACAACCAAGACAAACTCTGGAACATCACAACAAACTAGAAATCCATCCGTGCCATCTAGCAATGTCAAGACTGAAGCATAAGTGAGTCGAGTCTTTAACTCCTAAAAACTCTTCTCGGAAGAATCTGACTGCTGAAATTTAACTTTCTTCTAAGTAAATTGAGATATGGGGGATCCAATAGAATAAAAACCTTTAACAAATCTTCTATAATAGCCATCCAAACCCAAGAAACTTCAAATATCTAGTGAAGAGATGTGTCTAGTCCAGTTTCTCACTGCTTCAGTCTTTTGAAGGTCAACTCTAATACTATCGCCAAAAATAATATGTCTAAGAAAAGGTACTAATCTTAGAAAAAATTTGCACTTACTGAACTTAGCAAACAACTAATGAGATCTAAGGGTCCACAGCACAATTCTTAGATGGTCTGCATGATCATTCTTACTACGGGAATAAAAAATGATATCATCAATAAAGACTATGATAAACATGTCCAAGTAATATTTAAACACCATATTCATCAGGTCCATGATAGCTATAAGGGCATTCATTAGTCCAAAAGACATAACTAGGAATTTAAAGTGACCATACCGAGTTATGTATGTTATCTTTAGAATGTCACATTCTATGACTCTAAGATGATGATAGTCGGGTCTGAGGTCTCTCTTAAAGAAATAATCAGCACCCTGAAGTTGGTCGAACAAGTCATCTATTTTGGGAAGAGGATACTTATTGTTGATGATGACTTTGTTCAACTGATGGTAAATGTTGCACATTATGAGAGAATCATCATTTTACAAATGAACAAGACCGGAACACCCCATAGAGAAATACTGAGCCTGATAAAACCCTTATCTAAGAGATCTTTTAGATGTTCTTTCAATTCCCTATGATCAGCTGGAGCCATTCTATAGTATAAAATAGAGATACATTGGGTATCTGGAAGGAAATTTATTTCGAAGTTAATTTCCCTTTTGAGAGGAACTCCGGGATGATCTCTAGGAAACATATCTGGAAATTATCTTACTACTACAACTAAATCGAGACTCAAAGTCTCAGAACTAGAGTCCTTGACCCGAACAAGTTGGTAAAAATACCATTTATATGTAATCTTTCTTGCTTTAAGATAAGAAATAATCTGAACCCTAAGTACAGAGGTATTACCTATCCATTTAATAACTAGTTCATTGGAAATCTAAAACTGAATGACTCTATTTCTACAGTCAACTGATGCATAGCATGAGTGGAGATAATACATGTCAAGAATGACATCAAAATTAGTCATCTCTAACACCACAAGATCAATTGAGGTAAGTTTATGAGATACCGTAATTGGGAAATTTCTGTATCCCCGTCTGGCTATGATAGATTTATCCACTAGGGTAGACACTAAGAAAGGTCCTGCTAAAGATTGGGGACTAACACCAAAATTGACAGCTATATAAGGAGTCATAAAAGAAAGTGAAGATCTGGGGTCTAATAAAACATACACATGAAGCTTAAAGACTTATAATGTACCTATAACCACATCAGGAGAACTCTCCTGATCATGTCGAGTCTGGAGAGCATACAATCTATTCTGGCATTGCCTACTAGTGGTACTAGAGGCAACACCCTGCTCAGTCGGGCTACCTACTGAAGCTACTGAAAAGTAGTATGGCCCTATTGGTGATCATTTCTTCCCCTCTACGCAACCACCATACACTCCCGAATCCCATGGCCTGGCTTGCCACATCCAAAACATACATCACTACCAAACTTACGCACACCTTGATGATTCTTACCATATTTCCATAGAATGGATTAGTACGGCCACTGTTTATACTATCTTGGGACTTAGAGCCTGATGCTCTATCCCGACTGTCTTACTTAAACTTAGGCATTAGAGCACTAGTTGAAGATATAGCTGAGGATAAAAATCTTTGATAGAACAAAGAATGGTTACCACCTTCTAACCTTGGTTGAGATAAGTTAAAAATATCTGTTCTGGCTCTCTTGTTCTCTCTCTCTCTCTCCTTAAGCTTCTCATTCTCAATTAGCTGAGCATAAACCATGAGCCTAAATAGGTCCATCTCCCTAATCAATATGGAAGTTCGACACTCTTTAACCATACTATGAACTACACTAGACACAATCTTACTCATTCTAGACCTATTATCAATCACCATATAAGGAGCATACATTGCCAACTAAGTGAACTTAACTGAGTATTCCTTTACGCCCATATGAACCTACTTGAAATTAATGAACTCCTGCACCTTAGCTTCTCCCAACTCTAGTGGGAAGAACCTGTCTAGAAAAGTCGTGGAAAACTCTTCCCACTCTACATGCCCTATCTCAGCACCTCGGTCCTCCTATCACTGTTTAAACTAGGTATGAGCTACATTCTATAACTAATATCGAGCCACCTCTACACTCTCACTCAAAGTGATACTGATGATATTTTTCATATTATGCATCATATCTAGAAACTCTTGTAGATCCTCCTCAGACTTGGATCCTGAAAATAAAGAGGGATTTATCTGAGTGAAATCCTGAATCTTAGCTGCGATTATATTTTCTACTGGGTTGGCTGGGGCAACAGCTTGCTGGTTGTTCTGAGAAGCTACTGAATGCGCTAAGGTAGTGGAAAAATCCCAAAATTCAGCATGGCATACATGATCATTCTGGGGATCTTCTTGAACAATTGGGGGTGTAGGCTTGTAATACCTATTCCTAGCTTAAAATTTCCCTCCAAGAATGTTTGAAGCTTTCTTTGAAAGATGAATCCACTTTTATAGATGTGGTATTTTTAATATTTTTAATTTTTCATATGGGAAATTCCATAAGCTTTCCATCGATACCAAATTCGCCCAAATCCGACACCCATGCGAAGAGTTAGAGCCTTTTTAGTAAGACAGTGTATCACTTGAGCCATCAGCGCGTTGCGGAGCTAGCCTAAATGGTAATTGTTAATTTCCAGTGCTGCTTCACGATAGTGGTACATCACGCAAAACTTTCAGGTCTATAACCAGGTGGAAATGCGATAGCTCTGCATCGCGCCACCATGTAGATTCCCAATTGTCCAGTTCTAGTGACTTGAGGATGAAAATTGGGAAATTTTCATAAGAATTAATAATATGTGTCCTAGGTTTAAAAGTATCAACTTTCCTATCCTATATAAGCTCAAAAATATGGATTTTAGCCTCCATTACACCAAGATATACCTTATTCTCTCAAAATCCTCTTAAAAACACATTAGGATTTTTCATAGAAGATTTAAGTTCAAGAATTTTATCCATCAATCTTTATGTATTTATGAACCAAGGTATGTGTAGCGTTCATTCATGGACTCTTTACGTCCATGAAGCCTAAGAATCTCTTTTCCAACTTCAACTTTATGGATTTCTTTATGAGTTTCATGTTAGGTTTGTTTTGTTCATGTTGAGAATGATTAATTGAATTCTAATCCATGTTGGGTGATCAATTTTCTGTGGAATTGATTAGTATAGATGTATATTCATGTGAACTTATGATTAAACCCTATAATGATGAAATTAGAATTGAACCATGATGTCTAATTTTGGTACAATGTTGTTTACATATACTATGCCTACCATGGGTTTGATTGAATGCCTATATGAAGAAAAAGTGCCCAAATAGCATGATATTATGAAATCCTCATTTATGTACAAGTTTATGCATATCACTTGTTGGATAAATTTGTTTAATATATGAATTATGAACTGTTTTGTTGGTTATATGTTCGAGTAAGTCATGTTATGTCAGTTTCTTTTGATCGAGTCCTAGGGGTACTTGTACCCGATAACTTAGCTGTTTGCCTAGAGACATGTCATGTTTTCATGATACTCTTAGACAAGTCATGATCTATAGAACTCAGCCAATCATGTGACTTAGAAAATCCCAGAAATCTCAGTAATCTCGATAGTTCAGTAACCTCCGTGATCTCAGTATTCCCAGTAAATCTTAGTAACTTCAGTGCTCTCAGTCAGTCCTCAGATCTTAGTAGTATTCCATCGGTCAAAAAAACTCAGTAAATTCAATTTTAGCTCTGCTAAATGATACCATCAGTTAATCATTTCAGTTTAGTCAATCGGTTCAGTATCTATTCAGTTGGGAGTAGGATTCATCACCGAGAGAACCTAAGGATGGGGACTCACCTATTATTCAGTAGAGGGTGTGATCCTTAGAAGCAATTATTGTATTCTAGAACTACGTAGTCAGCATAGGTTGAGATGCACCCTACGTATTTAGGGATATATATATATACGTCTCATTTGGGTTACCTACTAGGAGGGGTTGACGGAAGAGCTCTCTGTCAGTGAGGGTATACTCATAATAGGTCTTTACCTGTGGCACGATATTGACACCCTTCCAGTTAGAATTACAGGTTAGACCCCACCAGTTCAGTTTCAGGGCATATCGGTTAGTTAATTTCCTTATAAAGTCTTAGTCTTAGTATCAGTTTCAGTCTCAGTCTCAGTAACAGTCTCAGTCTCAGTCACAGTCTTAGTCTCAGTTTCAGTCTCAGTCTTAGTAAAAGAACTCAGATAGTTCTTCAAATTTCAAGACTGTCAGATACAGTCAAATTTAGATACAGTAGGAACTCAGCTAGTTCCATCAGATTCAGGACTATCAGATATAATCACTTATGTTATCAGTTATATCAGTTTTCAAAACTCATGTTATTAGTATTTAGCTTCAGGATTGTCAAATACAGTCAACTAGACTAGTTCTTCATAATTTGAATTATCAAATATAGTTATTCATGTATCCGTAACATAGTATCAGATCGTCAGTATTCAGTGATACAATATCAGTCTTTCTCACTTATCAGCGACTCAGGGGTAAATATCAGTAGACTCAGTATCTATTCCTATCATGATCTCAGTTACAGTTATGTAGTCATGCATGTATTCTCATGTTCATATTAGTCAGTCAGTTAGTATTGTTCATGCATATGCACCATTTGCATTCAACCTACCTCACTTGCATACCAGTACATTCAAAGTACTGATGTATTTGCGCTATGGTGTCTTATACCATAGGTTTAGAAGTACGAGCTCTAGAGCATTAGTAGCATCCCAGTTCAAAAGTCAAAGTCAGCTGTGAGTCCTCATCCTTCGAGGAAATAATGATTACATTACAATTTAATCTTTTAATTTAATTTAGTTGTTGGAGTTAGTTGGTGACCAATCCCATCAACTCCTTATTCAAATAGTTAGAGGCTTTCAGACTATAACATGCAAGACAGTTACTTCAAATTTGTTTTAGTATTTGTTGTACCATTTCCAGACATTTTTTTATTAGATGTTTATTCAATTTTGAACCTTATGGCCTTACAAATTTTATGTATTCCACATAATTTTAGTATGTTATTTAGTTCTTAGTTACAAATATCAATCATGGGTTAGCTTGTGTTCCTTCGGGGTCGTAGGCACCGTGTAGTGTTTCAGGTACCAAATTCGGGGCGTTACAAGGCTGATCCCTATTCCTTCTTCTATTGTTTCTTTTAGGTGGCATTGTTTGTAAATAGAATAAAAGATGAGTTAGAAAGATAGTTTAAAAAGATATCATGCTCTTTTGCAAGATATGAACACTAAAAAAGGGAAACTTTTCTAAAATATTTCATAGCCTCTTGTTCATAAGTGTGGCGTGCTTTACACCCATGCACAAGACTCTACTCAACGTAGCTTTTAGACTAACTGACTATCTAACTGGTACCTAGTGTGATCACTAAATAAAATGGAATTGATATAACATATGTATAAGATAAGCTGACAAAATATTAAAAATCTAAATATCTGAATATATGTAAATGTCAAGTATGAAATGTCTGTAACAACTGATAATAATGATCTGACTGACTGACTATCTAACTGATTGTATTAAAGTCTGTAAACTAACTGAGGAGCTAATAGGACAAGTCCCCAATTAACTCCAACTGTCTGAACATAAAAAAAATACTAAAATAACTGAGATAAATAAATCATGTCCTTAATGGATGAGGACTCACCACTGCTATTGCTGAGTTACGTTGAGCTGTTTACGAATGGTTGGGAAACTAAGCATACGAACCTATGTTATAAGACAACATTGCGCAAAGAAGAGTATACGATCAGTACTTTGAATATACTGGTACATGAGATAAGAACTGACTTAAATGTATGAGATAACTGAGCATAAATACATGAACATGTAAAATCTGAGAATGGAAGACCAAACATAAACATGTTTCTGAGATAATCTGTAAGTAGCTGAATAGCTACAAATCTGTACGCTTTGGTCAAGTAAACCTGAGCTGAGACATACTGAATATTGATTAACTGGTATCTGTATACTGGATAACTATGTCTGTATACTTATTAACTAATCTAAATACTGATCATGTAATACTGAACTGTACTTAGTATGAATAACTAGACTAAAACTATGGAAGATATCATATAATCGACATTCCCCAACTTGAGCTAATCGGAGTCCAACCTATAAACCCAGGTGGAAGGGTTTCAGTACCATTCCATGGGTACTAACACTGACTTTGTGGATTCACTAGTCTGATATCCTGAAGGACCAGGGTGTTAAGCCTAAATTAATGTGTGAACCCTGAGAGAAAGTCAAGCCTAAACTGACGGGTGACCCCTCAAATCCTATGCTGCCTACGTAGTTCTAAAATATAGGGATAACTACTAACGACTCTTCTTAACATTCGGGGAAGCCGCCATCCCTACATTTGGTCGGTGCTAAATTTTACTCACAACTGAACTGATACTGGTATTGAACTGAACTAAGGTTAACTGAACATTATTCCTGATAATGCTAATCATGATCATATCAACTGAACAAATGGGAATTTTCATGGTTTAACTGAATCATTACTTGAAAATTTGAAATTATGTAAAATATGTAGGTATCGAGTGTTCATAATCTACCAGTACTGAATGTTCATAAAATATGACATTTAAGCTTAAAACTGTAGTATGAAATCATGGTTCAACCTAAGACATAGACATTTCATCAAATATGTGGAAAACATAGACTTGAACACGAGGATATTCTAAACATAAGAAATCAACAACATGAAATTCACTTGAATAAGACATAGAAAACTGAGATTTAAAGCATGAGTAAATCAATTATTTCGTGGGATCATGCGTGGGCTGAATTGTATTAAATTACAAAGGAAAAACTGAATTAAACTCATCTTGAACATATAAAATATCAAAATAATAAAAAAATTCATTCTTTAATTTAAAGAGGGTTTTTGGGCTCCATAGGTAAAAGGGACCCATGAATGAACACCCCACATACCTTAAGTTTCTTAAATTGAAAGGAAAACACTAATCTTGAGGCTTTCTTAGAGGTTCTTGAACTTGAGGAATTTGAATTCTTGATTTCTTGGAAAAAAAGAATCTTGATTCTGTTCTTGGGAAAAGGGGAGGGTTTTCTTGAGAGAAAATTAGGAGAAGAAGGGAAAATAATTCCCTAACTAATGTCCTAAGTCATGATATACACGATTGGGTTGAGGGAGAAAAGACACAATTACCCCTCAGTCATTTAAATTTAGAACAGGATGCAATAGGCTCACCGTGATTTGGTTTTATCGCGATCCATTTTTCTCACTGCGACATAGTCTACATAACATCGGGACTAATTCCACATCGCAAGCTTATCGAGGTGACCCACTGGTTTTGTGATTCCAACATGACCCAAACCTTGTCCAAAAAATCTAAAACATCTTCAAAATATACCTTTTATATCTCTGAACATGAATTAACTCAAAAACCAACGTCTCTGAGTCAGGAAGACCAAAATAAAAATCCTCGAAGTTAGAAGTCCAAAAACATGACTAAGTCCCAATACTTAGTAAAAATTTCCATCCTTAAGCCCCTTATGCATGCAACTAAAAGCTGAATCAAACTAAGATTAATACTGGGTTTTACAGTAATGGCCTAGAGCCATCGGTAGCGACATCCAACATGTATAAGGAACATTCCAATCATTCTTTATGAATGTGGGATGTATTTTCCCTTTCCCATTCATTAGATAACCAATCACAACGATCTTTGGCTCACAATCTAATTCTCCACTCTCAATTACGCTTTGAACCATGTCGTCGTACGAACCATTGCGATGCAATAGGATGGGCACTGTCTCCTTGCTAGATGATTTCCAATTACAATATTTGGGACCCTGCCCCCAGACACCCATATAATCACCACCCACGATAATTACTTTAGCTACTGTCATTATAGACCACACTAATCGATAATAGATTAAGGTATAGGTCTATAACAGGTCGATGACCGGTCGATGACTGATATGAATACTTCCGTACAAATATGTGACTGAATGGATTTTTGATATAATCGATTCCCTCCTATCTCTGGTATAGAGAAATGTTTGTGTAGGGCTTCTAAACTACTGAAATACATCTAATGACGAGTTATTGAGTGGATTTGAAAAGTTTTTCAACCTAGTAAAATTGATGAAAAAATATTTTTTGTATTTTTTTCAAAAAAGATCGAACAACAATGGAGGTAATGACCAAGAATGGAGATTTTCAGTTTTGATAATCTCGTGACCACGAGAAATAACTAAGACAATGACTAGGACCCCTAACTTTGTTGTCCTTACAACTCAACCCACGAACTCATAAAATGACCCGACAACTTATAGGGTCCTACTCATGAGCAACACAGAACCCAAATGAATTGAACATTGGACACCATACAATTTAAACCTATGAATCGTGATGTATACTTATGGGTCATAGTGAGCCAATAATCTTAGAGCAGAATCAAGACTCAAACTTACTGGTTTAGGTACAACTTATCCCAACGAATAGTCAAGACACCATACTATTCAAAGTTTCTAGTTGTAACCAAGGCAATGAGCAAAAAGCTTAAGAAATTTTCAAAGGCAAAAATTTGAGGTGTTTCAATTCTCCCCTACTTGGATCATTTGTCCTCGAATGATAGGACAAGGCAATTTCTAGCATGATTTGACCCTATATTCCCCTACTCCTACCTTTAATAAACTCAGAAAATAAAGATATTAAGGAAATCAATCTTTTCTTTAACAAAGTCAGAAAACAATAATGTTAAGAATAACACATACCTTAGGAACAATTATCCGGAGTAAAAAACAAGGATGGATACTTGGACTTCAAGTCTTAGTTTACTTCCCAAGTAGCATCTTCAACCTTGTGGTTCCTCCAAATAACCTTTACTGAATCTATATCTTTTATTTGCAAACGACAAATTTGCCGATCCAAAATTTGAACCAGGTTTTCGTCATATGATAAGGAATCCAAAATACCTATGTCCTTGATAGGCACAATCATCAATGTATCTGCCACACATTTCCTCGACATTGACACATGGAACCCTGGATAAATGGAGCTCAAATAAGAAGGCAACCCCAACACATACGCAACACTACCAACCTTTTCATACCCAAGTACGGGCCAACATACTGCGTATTGAGCTTTCTATTCTTCCCAAACCGCATTACTCCCTTTATGGGAGATACCTTCAAGAACACTCGATCACCAACCTCAAATTCTAACTCCCTACGCCTTATATCCGTATAGGACTTTTTGCAACTTTGGGATGCCTTAAGTCTATCCCGAATCACCTTTAACTTCTCAATCGCTTGGTGAACCAAATTCAGGCAAAATATCTCTGCCTCACGAACTTCGAACAATCCAATAGCATACCTACACCTCCTACCATACAATGCCTTAAATAGAGCCATCCCAATACTAGAGTGGTAGCTATTATTATATGCAAACTCTATAATAGGAAAATGATCAACCGAAGTACCACTATAGTTAATCACGCAAGCTCGAGGCATATCTTCCAATATCTAAATAGTTCTTTCCGCTTGCCCATCTGACTTGTGGGTGTAAAAAATTACTAAGGCTCACTTTAGTTCCCATACCTCTATGAAATCAATGCCAAAAATACAATAAGAGCTGAGTACCACGATCTGATATGATAGATATAGGCGCTCCATGCAACTTCACAACCTCTTGGAGGAACAGCTTCGCATAGACCTCTATTGAATAATTAGTCCTTACTAGCAACAAGTGAGCAGAGTTGGTCATCCTATCCACGATGACCCAAATAAAATAAAATTAATTCAGAGACTGAGGAAGACTGGTAACAAAATCCATATTAATTACTTCCTACTTCCACACAGGAAACTCAATATCTTGAGTCAACCTACCAGACCTTAAGTGCTCGACCTTCACTTTTCAACACACCATGCATTTAGCCACATAATTGGCCATATCTGAATTTATATTATTCCACTAATAAATCTCCTTAAGATCATGATACATCTTTATCAAACTAGGATGAATGACATAATACGACTTATGAGCCCCAACCAAGATCCTCTCTCTTAACTCATCTATATCGAGGATATATAATCTGCCTTGGTACCTCAAGATACCATCACTACCAATCTCAAAAGCTATAACCTTTTAATGACCCACATCTCGCTTAATCTTCCATGGATAGAATCTAGTACCTGCTTTTCCTTTATCTCAACAACAAGGGATGATTTCACCATCTCTTGTACAAATACCCCACAATTCTCAGAGTCCAAGAGATGAACACCAAGGTTACCTAGACGGCAAATATCTTTCACCATCTCTTACTTATCCTAATCCATATAAGCTTGACTCCCCATGGATAACCTGCTAAGAGAATTAACAACCACATTAGCTTTACGTAGGTGGTAGTAGAGAATCATGTTATAGTGTTTCAGAAACTCAACCCACCTCATCTGCCTGAGATTCAATTCCTTTTGGGTGAACACACATTGCAGAATCTTATGATAAGAAAAGATATCTACATGGACTCCATACAAATAGTGACTCCAGATCTTCAATACGTACACCATTGACAACAACTCCAAGCCATTAGTCAAATAGTTCTTCTCATGGAATTTCAACTGCCTAGAAGCATAGGCCACCACCCTGCCATGCTGCATCAACATACAACCAAGTCCCACATAGGACGCATCATAATAGACAGCAAAACCATCAGTGCCATCAGGAAGATTCAAAATCAGAGCTGAAGTCAACTTATCTTTCAGCTTCTCAAAACTACCCTCACTAGCATCTGGCCACAAAAACTTTACCTTTTTCTGAGTTAACTTAGTCAATGGGGAAGTAATAGTCGAGAAACTCTTAACAAATCTACTATAGTAACCGGCTAAACCCAAGAATCTTTTAATATTAGTTGGATTCATGAGCCTAGGTTACTTCTTAACCACTACAACTTTCTGTGGATCCACCATGATCCCTTCACTAGAAATGACATGATGCAGAAAAGTAATAGCTTTCAACCAGAATTTGCACTTTGAAAACTTAGCATACAAATGCTGATCTTTTAAGGTTTACAACATAATATAGAGGTGATCAACACGATCTACCTCACTCTTGGAATACACCAGAATATCATCTATAAATACGATAATAAATAAATCTAGGAACTGATAGAAGGCCCTATTCATCAAGTCCATGAATATTGCTGGGCCATTAGTCAAACCAAAAGACATAACTAGGTACTCATAATGGCTATACCGGATTAAGAAGGTAGTCTTAGAGATATCTACTTCTGTAATCTTTAGCTAATAACCCGACTTGACATCAAACATAAAGAAATACCTATCACCCTAAAAGTAGTCAAAGAAATCATCAATCCAAGGAAGAGGATACATATTCTTCATCATGACCTTATTCAACTAGTGGTAGTTGATGCACATTTGAAGGGAACCATCCTTCTTATAAATGAACAAAAAGGAGCACCAGATGGATACTTACTAGGATGGATAAATCCCTTGTCAAGGAGGTATTTCAACTGCTTCTTAAGATCTCTTAACTCAATCGGAGCCATTCTATATAGAGGGAAAGAGATAGAATGAGTGTCCAGAACAAGGTCAATCCCAAAATCAATCTCTCTATCAGGAGGGACACTAGGAAGATCACCAGGAAAAACTTTAGAAAATTCACTAACAACGGGAATGGATTGTAAGAAAGGACCCTCCGAGTTAAAATATTTAACCCAAATCAAATAATAATGATATCCCTTGGAAATAAACTTCCGGGCTCTAAGATATGATATGAATCTTCCATTAGGTTTTAGAGAACCACCTTCCAACTCAATGGCTGACTCATGAGGAAATTTAAATATGACCTTATAGGTTTTACAATCTAACGAGGTATAAAATGAATGAAACTAATCCATCCCAAATATAACATCAAAATAAACTATGTCTAACTCTATAAGATCTACCAGAGTTTCTTTACCACCAATAGATATCACACAACCTCTATAAACTGTTCTAGAAACTATAGAGTCACCCATTGAGACTAAAATAAAAAAGGGATCGGGGATACACTTGAGACCAAAACCAAAGTATAAAGCCAGGGCCACCGAGATTGAAATAGAAATGGGATCAGGGATATACTTGAGACCAAAACCAAAGTGCACCACTATAAATGAGGTCACATAAGAAAGAGTATGCCCTGAATTAAGCAAGCAATCACATCATGAGAAATAAGTCATAACATACCCATGACAACATTGGGTGACGTCTCTGAGCCCCGGCGGGTAGCAATAACATACAAGAAATTTCAGCCAGTACCGGTGCCAGAAGTAAAAGTAGCACCCTTTGGTACAGGAGCACATAAAGTGGCAACAATGATCTTATTTACCCCTAAAGAAAACTTAGAAAGACAATCCCTCAATAAGAAACCAATCTGACCATATTTAAAATACCTATTCCTTTCTTCTTTGAAAAACCCACGACTTGCCTGCAGAACCTGCAAAGAGGATATGATAGAGTAGAATGAGCCGCACCAGCCTGAGATTAGGCACCTTAAGGCTGAAACACATTATTATAAAAAGAATGCCGATCTCCCGATAGCTTTGAATAAGTGGCACTAGCTGTAGTGTAGGAACCAGAACTCCTCCACTTCTTTTTAGTCTATTTTGTACCATCTCTACTATTCTGCTATTGACCTCCACCCTGATTAAAAAAAATCTAAACTTCTTATTCTGTCTCTCCCTACTTTTAGTCTGCTTCTTCTTCTCTTCGTTGACTTGCTTCATAGAAACAACTAATATAGAGATGTCCATATCCTTATTCAACAAGGTAGCCTTACTCTTTAGAATAAAATCATGGGACAATCCAAAAGTGAATTTCCTCATTATATCCCTTATGCTAGACACTATCTTAGGAGAATAACAAGACAACTAATGGAATTTCAATGCATACTCCTTGAATGCGATCCCGCCTTGCCTCAAATTAACAAACTCTTCTAATTTTGCCTCCCTCAACTCCTGTGTAAAGAAGCAATCCAACAAAAGCACTAGAGAGGTTATCCCATGGTGCCGATTCGTCATCACATTCTATAGACCGTTCCCATTCCTTATAATATTGGTATGCTACAACCTTCAGTTGATAGGCAGTGAGTTCTACACCTTGCACATTAGTAGCACACATAACATGGATGATCTTCTCTATCTCATTAATGAAACCTCAAAGATCCTCCTCAACTGTAACACTAGTAAACACAGAAGGGCTCAACCTTATAAATTGGAAAACCCTTGTGGCCTCTAAAGATCGAGTAACTAAAGTAACACACTTAGTTTACAAAGCACCAACTGATCCAACATATGAATGGACTGAAAAAATTCAACATTTTACACATCATTCTAGGGATCTCGAGCATGGGACTGGTGGAACTCTAGGAGCGCAATTAGGAACTGGAACCCTAGAATGAGTTTGTACCCCATAAGTAGGACATGTCCCATCACATTGTTCTCAAGTGAGGCAGGGGAGTTTCCATAAGCTTAAGACCATCTGGAAGGCATGATCTGAAAAGTGAACAAATAGAAATTGGAGAGATTCAAGACCTTAGACACTATGGCTTAAAACGAAACAACAAAAAAGGAGAAACATTCCTAAATGTATCTTACCATCTCATTTATAAGTGTGGTGTGTGACACACCCATAAAAGAGATAATACTTATCATGACTTTATCAGACTCCCAATGACACCAAATGTAGGCTCTAATAAAACTTTTATCATGACCCAAACCAAGGCCTGGCCATGAAAGGTATCTCAAGTCCTATGCAGACCAGAAATCATCCCCTGAACCTAACTAAACCAAAAATAACATACCTAAAGTAGGCTAAATTTTAAGCATATAAAAAGATAGGAGAAAATTAATTTAAACACATTAAAATAAGTCTACAACTAAGACCAACCAATATCAGTGTCACTACTAATACAAAAACCAATACCAATATGGATAACACCCATGCCAATAGTAGTCTGACAAAGCCTCTAATCAAAATCAAAGATTATCTAATCAAGACATGCCCCCGACCTTATCTAAACACCAAATCTAAAAGAATAGTGAGCAACACATAATCCAAACTCGTAACATGACCTCATATCTCATAGGTTCCTAATCGTGAGCAACACATAATCCAAATAAATTAAACATTGGAAATCCTTTGATTTGAAACTATGACTTATGGCATATCCTTATATCTCATAGTAATCAACTTATACTCAGAGTAAAATAAAGCCTTAAACTTAGTGGTTTGGGTATGACTCATCCCAATAAGTCATAATGACACCCTACAACTTTGAGGGTTCAATGGTAACAAAGGTAGTGAGCCCAAAGCTCAAGAAATTTACAAGGACCAAAATCCAGGGTGTTTCACTAAGAAAATGATGAGCTAATTGAATATGTTATTGAATAAAACCTTGATTATGATATTGATTAAGCCATTTATTAGGCTATTAATTGAGCCATTGGGAATGCCATTGACTAACTTTTTTGCTATTGTAGAAATTATACTATAGATTATACTTAAGGATATTTTGGTTGACTATGTTAGAAATCATGCTATTGACTATGCCAAAGATTATTCTTAATGATTATATTAGCAATGATGCTATGATTATGCTAAATATCATTCTTATTAGCTGTATTAGTGGTTGTGCTATTGATTGTACTTAAGACCACAATTTTGGATTATATTAATGAATATGCAATTGATTATATGACCATGCTTACTATGTTAGAAATTACACTATTAATTATGCTAGAGATCATGCTTCTATTATGATTCACATTTATGCTAAATATGTATGCTAGCAGTTATACTATTTAATACTCTAATAATTTTGCCATTGGCAGTGGTATTAATGATATGGTTGCTAGTATAAATCCAGATATTGGTTATGCTATGATCTATGCAAATAGTAGTTCATGTCCGGATAATGATTATGATATTAATTATTTATTCCCATTGAAAGTCTAAAGAATGGCTATGATATTGATGGTATTGGCGATAATATAGAGAATGATATCGATGATGATATTTATGATGGTAGAGTTGATTATACTTATCAGTTTGAGTTTGAATATTTATATTATACCATGACGATATACTTCTTATAATATAATAATATCGGAGGAGGGAAGGGTGAGATTGGCAATAGTGATTCTAGCTAAGTCATAAAATAAGGAAATGATTATAATATCGAATAGTCAGAATAAATTCTCGTGACACCATGATTAGGTAATAAATAATAATTACTGATAAATAGGGATTAGTTAATAATTAGTGGTTAGCCGATAAATGATGGCTAAGGGGTGATCAATGGATATGGTTTGGTATATCATGGAAGAATTCTAGTTGTAACATAAGAGTTGATAAATGATGGTGGCGGGTTATAACATCTTGTTTGTACCTTTCAGGCATATAGGGGCTTGCGATAGGCTATTTACTATTTTGCACTAATGGACTTATGGGGGCAAATTCTACTATTTGTGGATGATCTAGAGGTCGTGGACAACTATGAGATTTGTCCCTAGCTAGGGGCCAGGATATGAGGCCTTCGCCAGACCCTATTCCCGCTCCTAAGCTAGAGATTCTTTTGCCCCAGATAGTGGTGGGCCAGGGATCAGCCTAGGATCCACTAAGGTTTATTTCTTCTTTAGTACTTAAAGATGCTTTGGTTTAACTTTTGGGGTTTATTTGTGGTGCATTATTTAATATTATATAGTCTATAGATCAGAGTGATACTGAGGCAGAGGCACAACCTATAACTGTAACTCCTAGAGTTGAGGTCCCTCTTATGCTGGTGATTTCTCAACCAATAGTTTCTCAACCATTGGTTGCCCAATCTTCTATGTCTACCGAAGAGTAGAAGATATTGGGTAGATTCTTAAGATTGGCTCTGCCTAGGTTTCTGGTGCTCTGGGCAAGGATACATATGAGTTTCTGATTGCTTGTAAGGATAGGCTCCATAATTTGGGTCTTTTTGAGGATCGTGGTATAGATTACACAACCTTTCGGTTGGACTTGGCTACTCTATATTGGTAGAGAGGTTATCTTGATTCTAGGCCAACTAAATCTTCTTATTTGTTCTGGACTGTGTTTGTCGAGATATTCTTGGATAAGTACATGACCCACATCCTCATCTATTGATTGAGAGATTATTTTTTGAGATTGAAGTAGGGATCTATGACTGTTGTTAAGTATAGGTCTCTTTTTCATTAGTTATCTAGGCATACTACTTCTATTCTAGGTACTGAGTATGAGAGGGTACACTACTTTGCTAGAGGTTTGAGACTTCCCCTCTATATGTCTACTTAAAGTTTGGTTGTTGTGCGGGTAGTTTTTTTGTTAAAGTTTTTAATCACGCTCAGGGGATGGAGGAGATGCATCATGAGAAATATGAGGGCAATGATAATTGGCCTAGGTATCAAGGTGGTTTCAGTGGTAGATATAGTAGTTCTTGATTCAGAGGTAGAATTTCACATAGTATATATCTTAAACATCCACAGTATCATCCTAAAAGTCAGCCCAGTCGACCTTTTTAGGAAGCACTCGATTTTAGTGATGGAGGCCGGTCTATGATTAGTGACCGCCCTAGTTAGGGTGGCATTTTGTCTTTGAGGTTTCTTCTTCTGGTTATTTTGGGCTTGGTGGCTATTTTGGGTCAGCCAAATCTTCTGGTTTTGGTTCAGCTCATATGACATGTTATAGTTGTGGAGCTTGTGGTCACTATTCCTGAGAGTTCCCTATTCATAGAGGTATTGTTGCTTCATCTCAGAGTGTTCCCTCTATTAGAGTAGTTCATCATTAGATAGAGGTGGCTATTTAGGTCTTAGTGTGGTCTCTAAGGTGCTCGAGATGGTTCTCAGGAAGGTATGATAGGAGATCAGCTAGGATTCTGGCCACGTGGCAGGTGTGGTTAGTTATATACAGTACCTACTAAGTTTGAGGCTGAGTGTTTAGATGTTATTTCTGCAGGTATGGTTTTGGTGTGTCTTTAGTCGGCCTTTGTTTACTTAATCGGGGATCCACTTATACTTATGTGTCTACTTATTATTCTCCATGGATAGAGTTATCTTGGGATTTATTATCTGTGCCCTTGTGTGTATCTACTCTCTTGGGTGATTCTTTAGAAGTGGATAGGGTGTTCAAATCATGTGTTTTGACTGTTAGAGATGTTAATACACATGCTGAACACATTACATTCTATATGGTAGATTTTGATGTTATTCTGGTAATGGATTGATGATCCCACTATCATGTGATCATGGACTATTTATCCACCCGCTACCTTAGCCATGCCCAATGTACCCCTAGTCATGTGGGAGGGTTCTGTCTTTCGTGAGCCGGTGGGAATTATTTCTTACCTATGTTTTAGGAGACTTATTTCGAGGGGTTCCGAGTACTAACTCTCTTATATTCATGATGTTATTATGGAGAGTCCATCGCTTGACTCTATTTCTTTAGTTTGTGAGTTTCCTTATGTTTTCCCTACCGATCTACCTGGTATACCTCCTGTTTGTGAAATTGAGTTTATTATTGATCTTGAGCTTTGCACTCGACCTATTTCTATGGCACCTTATTGAATGGTTCTTGCTGAGCTTAAGGAGCTAAATTCTCAACTTTAGGATCTTCTTGGTAAGGGTTTTATTAGGCCGAGTGTGTTTCCATAAGGAGATCCTGTGTTGTTTGTAAAGAATAAAGATGTCTCCATGCTCATGTGTATTGATTATAAGTAGCTTCAAATTGTAATACCGCAAAAAATCCAAAACAATATTAGAGCCATGTACCAAGATTATGCATAGTACATCATGGTTCTTTTATAGTGTTATGAGTAGGTTAGATGTATATTAAGGCTTCGAATAACTCCCAGCTATCAGACAAATCAAAACATTCATCACCGATCGAATTCTTGAGAAAGATATTACCATAGTACTATCCAATGAGCATATCTCTCATTATACGAGGAATATTTGAGCATATGACCTATCAAAATATAGATAGTTGAATTAGCTTTCCAAAGATACCAATTTTTCCTAAATCCAATATCGGAGCAAAGAGTTATTCCTATTTTACTCTAGCATATCAAGCTGGAAACAGTGTGACGACATTCGTGGTAGCTTACAACATTTGTGACGCACTATCACGAAGGTCGTCAGCCTTAGCTAGAAACCATCTCCTAGGTGACGACATTCGTGGTAGCTTACCATATTTGTGATGCCCTATCACGAAGGTTGTCAGCCTCAGGCAGAAACCAGCTTCTAAGTGACGATATTCATGGTAGCTTACCATATTTGTGACGCCTTGTCAGAAATGTCATCAGCCTTAGACAGAAATCAGCTCATAAGTGATGACATTCATGGTATCTTACCAAATTTGTGATGCCTTGTCACAAATGTCGTCAGACTTAGGCAGAAACCATCAATTACAGCTCCTGTGAGACAACATTTTTGACGACTTACCACATTTTTGATGCCTTGTCGCAAATATCGTCAGTTATGATTTTCAGTAATTGGGAATTTATTTCATAAGGGTATTTTGCTATTTTCCTTCACCTTTCAGGACTTATAACCCTAAAGAGGCATAATTTTTCCCATTTTTTCTTCAGTTAAGTATCTTACAAACCCTCTCTTACACTCCCAACCACAAGATCAGGGTTTTCTCTCAAGATCATATCCTCAAGAGCAAGCCTAAGGAATTCTTCAAGAACCTTCAGAAACATTAGATCTCTTTCAAGATTGAATCACTAAGGTATGCATAGTGTTCATCTATCGATCCAATACGTTCATAGAGCTCAAGAACCATGTTTTAAATATTATTTTATAAACTTTTTATGGTGATATGAGTATGTACATGTTGACGATTGTTGTTTAAGTTTCAATGTGATGTCTAAAGGTGTTTTCATGGAATATATATGTTTATTATTGAAAACCATGAACTTTAGGTGGTTTAATATGGTGCAAGTACGAAACCCACCTATGCCTTAAAGAATACATGCAAGGTGTTTGGTAAAATGCTTAGGATGCTAGAAATTTATGTTTTTATGGTTCTATGATGTCTAAATGACAAGTTCATGTTAGCTATATACTTCAATATGAATTCCATGCTTTTCATGTGTTTCTCTTGTGGTGGTATGAAGTATGCAAGATAATGAGGATATAAAATATGTACACGAAATATATCCATGCATTCCCTATAATGTTTAAGATGTTGAATAACTATATGAAATATGGTATCCCCTACTTATGATATTATGAATTGTGGACACAAATTTTGTGATCAAGTCATGTCATATGTGTTAGTTTCCTTCTATCGAGTCCTGGGGGTATTTGTACCTGAAAACATAGTTGTGTACCTAGAGCCATGTCATATTGTCACGATAATCTCAGCCAAGATATAATCTAAAGAACTCAGTTAGTCATGTGACTCAGGAAACCTCAGAAATCTCATGATCTCAGTTAACTCTCAGATAATAATACTACTCCGTCAGTCAATGGAAGTCAGTTAATCTGTCTATGTACAGTTAGTTGAATCATGTTAAGTCTCTTCAGATGGGAGTAGAAGTTAGCACCGAGTGAACCCAAGGATGAGGACTCACCTACTAGTTTAGGGTGTGTTTCTTAGTATTCATCCTTGTGTTCTAGAACTAAGTAGCCAACGTAGGTTGAGACATTTTAGCCTATCAGATTAGGGTTGATGAGGTGGTTTAACATATCAGTTTAGGGTCCCACCGTTCTCAGTTTGAGTACCTTCCAGATAAGGGTTACTCACAACTTTCCTTACCTGTGGCGCGGTATTGACACCCCTCCAGTCAGTGTAGAGATTGGACCCCAGCTTAGCCATAATGGTATACATGGGGCATGTCGTTTAAACAACTACCTCCCACAGGTTCAATATCAGTCTCAGTAAAAAATACTCAGATAGCTCTTCAGATATTAGTAACTAGTACTGTTACATACGGTCAAATTCAGTTATAGCATAGAACTCAGAGAGTTTAACCAGATTCAGGGATGTTAGATATAACCATCCATGTTATCAGAACTATGGTTCCAGCCATGTTATAGCATACAGATTTAGCCATTTCATTCTCATGATCTTAGTTACTATGTATGTATGTTTGTACTCTTACGGTCATATCAGTCAGTCAGTAGTATTATCCATGCATGTAAACCCTTCGCATTAGCCTACCTCACTCGTACACTCAGTACTCCAGTTGTACTAACGCATTTTCTCTATGGCGATTTATTTTCATGTTACACCATAGGTTCAGAGGCATGATTCCATGACCAGCAGAAGCAGTCGTATTCAGTATACAGAGTTACAGTGAGTCCTCTTCCTTCGAGGACGACATTATTTGATTTATTCATTTATCTCTTCAGTTCAATTTTACGGAGTTAGTTGGAGACATGTTCCTTCAACCTCTTATTTCAGACCGTACTTAGAGGTTTCGGATTTACGCTCAGATTTAGCTTTCAGATTTAGTTTTTAGTTATTTTGGGTATTTTTTTCCCATATGGAGGTTATATTATTTCAGTTGAACCTTATGGTCTATTGTGCATGTTTTCCGCATTATTATGTCATGAATTATAGTATACAGGTACAGATATAAGTAATGGGTTAGATTTTGGTCCCTCGGGGTCATAAGCACCGTGTAGCATTCCTGTTCAGAAAATTAGGACGTTACAAACTTGGTATCAGAGCCTAAGGTACAATAGAGTCCTAGAAAGACTGAAAACCGCATCTAGTAGGGTCTTGTACATGGGTGTGTGGCATGCCACATTTATGTACAGGAGGCTATGAGATGTTTTAGGAACAGTTCCATTTCTTCAGTATTCATGTCGTGCTAGTAATCATAATTTCAAGTCAGTCTCTCAGTCTAATCCTCTCTTCTCTTATTTTAGAAACATGCCTCCAAAGAGAAGAAATCTGCCAACTCCTCAGCCTGAAGATCCTTTGGCCGAACATGTTTCTCATGCGGAGTTCAGGATCATATTTCCCACTCTTTGTCAGTCTATAGAAGCTCAGACTGAATGACCAGCAGTCGTTCAGCAGCATCTAGGATTTGGGACTTTACCCGAATGAACCCTCTGTCCTTCTTTGGGTCTAAGCAAGATGAGGATCCTGAGGAATTCGTTGACCAAGTCCAAAAGGTCATTGATATCATGGGAGTCACTTCTTGTCAGAGTGCCGAGTTGGATGCATACCAATTACAGGATGTCACTTACACTTGGTACAAACAGTGGTTAGTAAAAAGGTTAGAGGATGCAGGTCCTATTGAGTGGGAAGAATTTGTCACGGGTTTCTTAGATAGATTCTTTCCCTAAGAGTTGAGAGAGGCCAAAGTTCTTGAGTTCATCAATCTCGGGTAGTGAAATATGACAGTTAGAGAGTATTCTCTTAGTTTTACTCAGCTAGCCAGATATGCCCCTCATGTGGTTGCAGACAACAGGGTTAAGATGAGCAAGTTTGTGTCAAGGATGAATGATAGCGTGGTAAATAAGTCTAGGTCTGCGATGCTGAATAGTGATATGACTTTATCCAGGCTCATGACCCACGCTCAACAGATAGAGGGGCATAAGGTTAAGACTAGGGAGAGGTAGAACAAGAGAGCAAGAGCAGGCAGTTTTAGTTTTTCTCAGCCCAAATCAGAGAAAGGAAATCATTCGCAGTTTTGTACTAAGTCAGCAGTTCCAGCCCCTTCCTTCGCTAGTGCCCCAGTTCCGAAGTTTAGGGACGGCAACAGAGACAGAGAACCAGGCTCTAAATCTAAGGGCAGTATTAGCAGTTCCCAAACAAACCCCCTTTGTCAAAGTTATGGTAAGAACCATAAGGGTATTTATAGAGCTGGTAGTGATGTCTATTTTGGTTGTGGTAAGACAGGCCACAGGATTAGGGAATGTCCTCAGCCAGGCCCTCAGGGTCAGCAGAATCATTCCACAGCCCAGTTCGATCGCCTGAACAAGCAGGGTGCCACTTCTAGTGCTACTAGTGGGCAACGCCCAAATAGACTCTATGCTCTTCAGACCCGACAGGATCAGGAAAATTCTCTTGATGTCATTACTGGTACGGAACAGATTTTCTATGTTCATGTTTATGCTTTGCTAGACCCAGGTACATCCTTTTATTTTGTCACTCCATACATAGCAGGCAATTTTGGAATCAGTCCCAAAATTTTAGCAGCCTATTTTAGTCTCTACCTCAGTGGTTAATACTATCATAGCTCGGCGGGTATACAGGAACTGCCCAGTTATGGTATTTCAGAAATCCACGTCAGCTGATTTAGTTGAGTTAGAGATGACTGATTTTGATGTCATTCTCGGCATGGATTGGATTCATTCCTGCTATGCCGTAGTCGAATGCAGAAATAGGATAGTTTAGTTTCAGTTCCTAAATGAGCCTATCCTAGAGTGGAAGGGTAGCACTTCGTCTTTTAGGGTCAGATTGTTTCTTACCTTTGGGCAAGGAAAATGATTTCTAAGCGGTGTGTGTATCATCTCATGCATGTTAAGGATTCTAGTTCTGAATCTCCCAGTCACGAATCAGTCCCAGTGGTTAGTGAATATTCAGAAGTCTTTCCTAAAGATCTTCCAGGCATTTCTCCCGAAAGGGAAATAGACTTTGGCATAGACCTTCTCCCAGATACTTAGGCTATTTCTATTCTGCCATGCAGAATGGAACCAACAGAACTCAAGGAACTGAAAGATCAGTTGAAGGATCTCTTAGACAAGGGATTCATCAGGCCTAGTGTATCTCTATGGGGTGCGCCAGTCTTATTCATGCACAAGAAGAACGGTTATCTCAGAATGTGTTTTGATTATCATCAGCTCAACAAATTCACGTTCAAGAACAGGTATCCGCTACCTAGGATGCCAGTTATTTCTCCAATATAGACCTCAAATCAGGTTATCATCAGCTAAGAGTTGGAGAATGTGACATTCTGAAGACAGCCTTTTGTACTCAGTATGGTCACTTTGAATTTCTAGTCATGTCTTTTGGTCTTACCAATGCCCCTATAGCTTTTATGGACTTGATGAATCCGGTGTTCAAGAAGTACTTGGACATATTCGTCATAGTCTTCATAGATGATATTATTATCTATTTTCGCATAGAGCGTGATCATTCAGACCATCTCATAATTGTTTTTCAGACTCTCAGGGATCACCCGTTGTTTGCCAAGTTCAGTAAGTGAGAATATTAACTAAGATCAGTAGCATTACTTGTCCATATTATTTCTGATTATGGCATTAGAGTAGATTCTCAAAAAATTAAAGCGGTAAGAAACTGGCCTCGCCCTGTCTCTCCATCAGATATTAGGATTTTCTTGGGTTTGGCTAGCTATTACCGATGGTTTGTCGAGGGCTTTTCTTCTATAGCATCTTTTATATCTAGATTGACTTAGAAGAAGGTCAAGTTTCAGTGGACAGAACCTTGTGAGAAGAGTTTTCAATAGTTGAAGACTCAAATCATCTCAGCTTCAGTTTTAGCATTTTTCGATGGTTCTGATGGATTCGTAGTATATTGTGATGCATCCAGAGTAGGTTTAGGTTGTGTACTCATGCATCATGGTAGAGTCATAGCCTACGTCTCCAGAAAATTAAAGCCCCATGAGAAGAATTTTCCTACTCATGTCCTTAAGTTAGCAGCAGTTGTCTTTGCATTAAAGATTTAGAGACATTATCTATACGGTGTTTATGTAGATGACTTCACAGATCATAAGATCCTTCAGTATGTCTTTTCCCAGAAAGATCTCAATCTTCATTAGAGAAAGTGGTTAGAGCTCTTGAAAGATTATGACATTAGTGTACTTTATCATCCGAGCAAGGCAAATATAGTGGCCAACGCACTCAGTAGACTGTCCATGGGTAGTGTTTCCCATGTTGAGGATAGTAAGAAGAAATTATCTCAGGAGATTCATCAGCTTGCTAGACTAGGCATTCACTTAATCGACTCTTAAGAGGGTGGTGTATGTGTTTAAAGTAGTTTAGAGTCATCTCTAGTTTCCAAGGTGAAAGAGAAGAAAGACAGGGATCCTAGCCTTGTCAAGCTAAAAGAGTCAGTTCAGAGTCAGGAAGTAGAGGTTTTCTCCCAAGGGGGAGATGGTGTTCTTTGTTGTCAGGGTTGTGTGTGTGTTCCTAGTGTAGATAACTTAAGGAAGTGAATTCTTGCAGAAGCGCATGGTGCTCGATACTCTATTCATACAGGGGCCACTAAGATGTATCGTGACTTGCGGGAGATATATTGGTGGAGTGGGATGAAGAGGGACATTGCAGAGTTTGTGGCTAAGTGCTCTACATGTCAACAGGTTAAGATAGATCATCAAAAACCTAGTGGTTCCATGCAGGAGTTCACTATTCCTACTTGGAAGTGGGAACAATTGAACATGGACTTCATGATGGGTTTGCCTAGTACACGTTATCAACATGATTCAGTTTGGGTCATTGTAGACAGAATGACTAAGTCAGCTCACTCAGCCGAGGATTATGCCAAACTCTATATCAGGGAGGTCATAAGATTACATGGTGTTCCACTATCCATCATCTCAGACAGAGCTACCCAGTTTACCTCTCACTTCTGGAAAACATTCTAAAAGGGTCTTGGTGCCCAAGTTCATCTCAGTATAGTGTTTCATCCTCAGACAGATGGGCAAGCAGAAAGGACCATTCAGACTCTAGAAGATATTCTAAGGGTGTGTCCAATTGATTTCAAGGGAAGCTGGGATGACCACTTGCCTTTGATTGAGTTTGTATGCAACAACAGCTATCACTCCAGTATTCAAATGGCTCCATTCGAAGCTCTCTATGGTAGGAGATGTAGGTCTCCGATCGGTTGATTCAAAGTTAGTGAGACCACAATCATAGGGCCTGACTTAGTATTAGATTCCTTTTAGAAAGTTCAGTTGAACAGAGAAAGACTCTGGGCTGCTCGGAGCCAACAGAAGTCTTATATGGATGTTCATAGAAAGGATCTCGAATTCGAGGTCAATGACTATATCTATCTCAAGATCTCTCCTATGAAGGGAGTGAAGAGATTTAGCAAGAAGGGAAAACTTAGTCCCCGATATATCGGTCCCTTCAAGATTCTCAATCGCTTCGGCAAGGCATCCTATGAGCTCTAATTGCCTTTAGATCTAGCCTCAGTTCATCCAGTCTTCCATATCTCTTTGCTCAAGAAATGCATAGGTGACCTAGGAGTTGTAGTCCCTATTTAGAGAGTTGACATTCAAAATAGACTCTCTTATGAAGAGATTCCATTTGAAATACTTGACTATCAGACTCGTAGGCTGAGGAACAAAGGAGTCCCTCTAGTCAAGGTTCTTTGGCGGAATCAGTCCATGGAGGGAGCTACTTGGGAAGACGAAGAAGACATGCAAACCAAGTAACCTCATATTTTATCCACTAATTCAGGCTTAGCTCGAGGTAACCATTTTACTTAAGCTTATTCAGTTACATATTAAAAATTCCAGTATAAAATTGGTATCAAGTGTCAGTGCATAGCTTATCATGCATTCATGAGTTCAGCTTATCAGTCATGCCTCAGATATGCATGTTTAGTTGGGCTATATTTAGTTTAGAATTCAATTCAGTCCTAAAATCATATGCCAGTTTAGCATGATCAATTTATGCATTGTTTTATCTTTTCTCCCCTCTCAAGCAGTCATCATTTGAGGACGAATGTTTCCAAGGGGGAGATATTGTAATACCCAAAAAAATCCAAACCATTATTAGAGTCCTATACCAAGATCATGCATAGTACATCATGGTTCTTTTATAGTTTTATTAGTCGGTTAGATGTATATTAAGGCTTCAAATAACTCCCAGCTATCAGATGAATCAAAACATTCATCACCGATTGAATTCTTGAGAAAGATATTGCCATAGTTAGATTCAAATGGGCATATCTCTCATTATACTTGAAATTTTTGAGCTCATGACCTATCAAAAGATAAATAATTGAATTATCTTTCCAAGGATACCAATTTATCCTAAATCCAATATTGGAGAAAAGAGTTATTCCTATTTTACTCTAGCATGTCAGGCTAGAAATAGTGTGACAACATTAGTGGTAGCTTACATCATTTGTGATGCCCTATCACGAAGGTCGTCAGCCTTAGGAAGAAACTAGCTCCTAAGTGACGACATTCGTGGTAGCTTACCACATTTGTGACACCCTATCACTAAGGTCATCAGCCTCAGGCAGAAACTAGCTCCTAAGTGATGATATTCGTGGTAGCTTACCATATTTGTGATGCCTTGTCACAAATGTCGTCAGCCTTAGGCAGAAACCAGCTCCTAAGTGATGAAATTTATGGTAGCTTACCACATTTGTGATGCCTTGTCATAAATATCATCAGACTTAGGCAGAAACCACCAATTCTAGCTCTTGTGTGATGATATTTTTGACAGCTTATCACATTTTTGACGCCTTGTCACAAATGTCATAAACTATGATTTTTAGCAACTGGGAGTTTATTTCATAAGGGTATTTTGGTCTTTTCCTTCACCTTTCATGACTTATAACCCTAAAGAGGCATAGTTTTTCCTATTTTTTCTTCAGTTAAGCATCTTTAAAACCCTCTCTTACACTCTCAACCACAAGATTAAGGTTTTCTCTCAAGATCATCTCATCAAGATCAAGCCTAAGGAATTCTTCAAGAACCTTCAGAAACATTAGATTTCTTTCAAGATTCAATCACTAAGGTATGGGTAGTGTTCATCTATGGATCCAATCCGTTCATAGATCTCAAGAACCATGTTTTCCATATTATTTTGTAAACTTTTTATGGTTATATAAGTATGTACATGTTGACGATTGTTGTTTAAGTTTCAATCTGATGTCTAAAGGTGTTTTCATAGAATATATATGTTTGTTAATTGAAAACAATAAACTTTAGGTGGTTTAATATGGTGCAAGTATGAACCCCACCTATGCCTTAAAGAATGCATGCAAGGTGTTTGATAAAATGCTTAGGATGCTAGAAATTCATGTTTGTATGGTTCTATGATATCTAAATGACAAGTTCATGTTAGCTATATACTTCAATATGAATTCCATGCTTTTCATGTGTTTCTATTGTGGTGATATAAAGTATGCAAGATAATGGAGATATATATTATGTACATGAAATATATCCATGCATTCCCTATAATATTTAAGATGTTGAATAACTATATGAAATATGATATCCCCTACTTATGATATTATGAATTGTGGACTCAAATACTGTGATCAAGTCATGTCATATGTTCCTAGAGCCATGTCATGTTGTCATGATAATATCAGTCAAGCTATAATATATAGAACTCAGTCAGTCATGTGACTCAGGAAACCTCAGAAATCTCATGATCTCAGTTAACTCTCAGATAATAGTACTACTCCATCAGTCTACAAAAGTAAGTTAATCTATCTATGTACAGTCAGTTGAATCATGTTTAGTCTCTTAAGATGGGAGTATAAGTTAGCACCGAGTGAACCCAAGGATGGGGATTCACCTACCAGTTTAGGGTGTGTTTCTTAGAAGTCGTTCTTGTGTTCCAGAACTACGTAGCCAATGTAGGTTGAGACATCTTAGCCTATCAGATTAGGGTTGATGAGGTACCTTAACCTATCAGTTTAGGGTCCCACCATTCTCACTTTGACAGATAAGGGCCACTCACAACTGGCCTACTAGTGGCACGGTATTGACACCCATCCAGTCGGGGCAGAGATTGAACCTCAGATTAGTCGTAATGGTATATATGGGGCATGTTGGTTAAACAACTACCTCCCACAATTTCAGTATTAATCTCAGTAAAATAACTCAGACAGTTATTTAGATATCTGTATACAGGACTGTTAGATATGGTTCAATTTAATTATAGCACAAAACTTAGAGAGTTTAACCAAATTCAGGGCTGTCAAATACAGTCATCCATGTTATCAGAACTACGGTTCCATCCATGTGTTAGCGTACAGATTTAGCCATTTTTTACTTATGATCTTAGTTACTATGTATGTATATTTGTACTCTTATGTTCATATCAGTCAGTAAGTAGTATTATTCATGCATGTAAACCCTTTGCATTAGCCTACCTCACTCATATACTCAGTACTCCAGTTGTACTGACGTATTTGTGCTATGGTTCTTTCTTTTCATGTTACACTATAGGTTTAGAGACACGAGTCCCAGACAAGCAGTAGCAGTCGTATTAAGTATAAATTGTTGCAGTGAGTCCTCTTCCTTCGAGGACAACATTATTTGATTTATTCATTTATTTCTTCAGTTTAGTTTTATGGAGTTAGTTGGAAACATATTCCTTCAACTCCTTATTTCAGATAGTACTTAGAAGCTTTTGGATTTACGCTTAGATTTAGCTTTTAGATTTAGTTTTTAGTTGTTTTGGGTATTTTTCTCCCACATGGATGTTATATTATTTCAGTTGACTTCTGGCCTATTTGCATATTTTCCATATTATTATGTCATGAATTGCAGTATACAGGTTCCGATATCATGGGTTAGCTTATGGTCCCTCAGGGTTATAAGCACCGTCTAGTATTTTAGTTTAGAAAATCGGGGTGTTACAAATAAGGTGATGATGAATATCATTATCTTGTGCCTTGCATTGATGATTTGTTTGACCAGCTTTAGGTTGTAGTGGTTTTCTAAAATATTGATTTGAGATTTGGTTACCATCAATTGAGGATATCTTGAAGGCAATGTTTAGGACCTGTTATGGTCATTATGAGTTCCTAGTGATGTCTTTTGGGCTAATTAATGCCCAACTGTGTTCATGTATTTGATGAACTGAGTTTTCAAGATTTATTTGGATTTCATTAAGATTGTGTTCATCGATGACATCCTTGTGTATTCAAGAAGTAGAGAGGAGCATACACAATGTTTGAGGATGGTGCTCCAGACCTTGAGAGAATATTTACTATTCGCCAAGTTCTCTACGTGTGAGTTTTGGCTTGAGTTGATGACATTCTTTGGGTATGTGGTATCTAAGGATAGGATTATGGTGGAAGGGGTGAAGATTGAGGCTATTCATGATTGGGCTAGGCCTATATATTAGACTGAGGTTTGTAGTTTTATTATGTTGGTTGGTTATCATAGATGATTCATTGATGGCTTTGCTACTATTTTAGCACCTATGATTAGACTGACTCGAAAGAAGGTTTCTTTTCAATGGTCAGAGAAGTGTGAGTCAAGCTTTGGAAAGCTCAAGGATTTTCTCACTTCAGCTCCTATCTTAGCTCTTACTGTCGAGGGTGAAGGATTTACTATGTATTATGATGCTTCAGGCATTAGCTTCGACTTTATGTTTATGTATAAGGGTCGTGTTATTGCTTATTCTATAAGGAAGCTTAAGGTGCATGAGGGTTGCTACCTCACTCATTATTTAGAGTTAGCATCGGTAGTTTTTGTGCTTAAGATATGGAGCCATTATCTTTATGCTGTGCATTGTGAGATTTTCATCGACCATCTTAGTCATCAATATCTTATGAACTAGAGAGAGCTTAATGCTTGGTAGCATAGTTGGATGGAGTTGCTTAAGGATTATAGTATCTCTATCTTATATCATCCGAGCAAGGAAAATATGGTAGCAGATGACTTGAGTCGGAAGGTGGTGAGTATAGGTAGTTCAACTTGTATTTCATTTTCTCAGAGGCTGTTGGCATGAGAAATTTAGTCCTTTGCCATCTTCATAGTTCTCCTAGATATTTTAGACCCTAGGTGGATTCTTGCTAGTGTTAAGGTGAGGTCTTTACTTTTTGAGCAGATTCAGGATCGTTAGTTTGAGGATAATATGTATCACTTCCTTTGTAATCAGGTGTTGAGTAGTGAGTCTAGGAGGACCACCATTGATTCTAAGGGTGTATTAAGGTTTGACAGCTATATTTGTGTTATGAGGATCCATGACTTGATTTAGTTAATTTTGAACGAGGCTCATAACTCTAGAAATTCTATTCAGTTGGGTATAACTAAGATGTATACATATTTCAGACAATATTATTGGTGGAGTGGCATGAAGAGAGATGTTGTAGAATTTGTAGTTCACTACCTTTGTTGTCAGCAGGTGAAGCCGAGCATTAACGTCAGGTGGATTGATTAAGAAATTATCCATTACTGAGTGGAAATAGGAGCTTATTACCATAGATTTCGTTAGTGGTTTACCCTGCACTACCCATGGTTTTGATGGTATTTGAGTCATTATAGTCAGTTGACCAAATCAGTATATTTTATTCCTATTCATACGTCCTTCGATGCCGAGAGGATAGACCCTATCTATGTGTGTGAGATAGGCTATTTTGCATAGTATGCCCATATTTATTATTTTAGATTAGGATTCTATATTAACTTCTAGCTTTTTGAGAGATTTTTAGGGAGGGTTGGGTACTCAGGTGGATCTTAGTACAACGTTCTACCCTTAAACAGATGTCCAGTCTGAGCGGACTATTCAAGTACTTGAGGGAATTATTTGAGTCTGTGTTATGGATTTTTGAGTTCAGTTAGAGAACTTAGCCTTAATAGAGTTAACATATAACACTAGTTATCATTTGAGATTGACATAAAGCTTTTTAAGTCCTTGTACGGTAGGTGTTGCCTCTCCCCAATTGGATTATCTGAGACTTAAAGATTCTACCCCGTGGTACTATTTTCTTCCGGAGTCATTAGGCAGGTTCAGGGTGATTCATGATAGGTTGAGAGCAGATCAGAGTAGGCAGAAGGCCGATGTAGACCGTAGCCTTCGTGCCTTGAGATTTGGAGTTGGTGATTGGGTATTCTTTTATGTATCACCCATGAAGGGTGTGATAATGTTTGAAAGAAAGGGCAAGCTTAGGCTTAGGTTTATTAGGCCTTTTAAGATTCTTCGCACAGTTGGTGAGGTGACTTATAAGTTAGCTTTACCTCTAGATTTTGCTTTTGCCCATTTGGTTTTCCATGTTTCTATGTTGTATAGATACATCCATAATTTATCTCATGTGCTTAGATGGGACTAAGTCTAGTTGGATGAGAGGTTGACCTTCATGGAGAACACTGCGCTAATTTTGGCTAGTGATGTCAGGTGGTTTTGCACTAGGGAGATTCCTGTTATTAAGGTTCAGTGGAGGTACCACCTAGTAGAGTAGACTACTTGGGATATCGAGAGCAAGATGCAAACCCAGTATCCTCACCTATTCGAGATTTCAAGTACTTCCTAATCCTTAATTTTCGCGGATGAAAGTTCCCTTTGTAGTGGATATCATAATGACACTTTAGGTGATTTTCCATATTTTTTATTATTTGAGCCGTTAGATCTTTTCTATAGCTGCCCAAGTCATTTATGACTTTTAGGAACTAACAAGCTCAATTACTGAGCAGTTTGTTTGATTTTTAGAGCCAATTTCCTATTTTGAAGTCTTCAAATGTTCAAAATAACCACCGATCAAGAAATTCAATCAAATGACCTCATATGCAGTTCTTACTATTCCAGTAGCTTCAAAATATCAAATTTAGGCTAGGTGGACTTTTGGTTCGGGTCTTGAGGCACCCAGGATGATTTTGACCTGTTAGTCAGAAAGGTAAGAAAATGAAATTTGGGTGTTAGACTTACTTTTTTGTCAAAATGACCTCGAATAGAAATTTCAACTGTGCCATTTAGTCCAAAACGTTAAATTTAGTATGGTATCATTGTTTGTCTATGCGTATGACATTCTGAACAATTCCCAAGCACTTAGTTTAAGTCTATCTCAAACTTACAAAATTGGGTGCATTAGGTCACTAGTGTAACTGCGATTGTGAAAGGTAAATCAGTATCGTGGCATACATTTTACCCCTTTTATGCAGATCGCCATTGCAATGGGTAGATCATGAATGCTGTATGCAATTTACCCTTTCTAGATCACGATCATGATATCAGTCGCGATAGTGATATTCAGGCTCTTAAGATGGGTATAAATAGTCCCTTTTTAGCCTATTTTTGCCATTCTTAATCCATTTCTAAGAGAGCTAAAACTCAAATAGTGAAATATCTTGAAATTGAAGCTTGTAGGTGATTTGGGAGCTTGGCCAACACTTGTTTATACGATTATCTTCAAATTTATAGTAACATTTAACCCTTTTCATGGTAGATTTTCTCATTTCTTTTTCAAAAATCCCAAAACCTTGGAGGCTTGATTTTATCCCCAAATTAGCTTAAATTTCACCCATTTTTGAGGGTAATGATTACTTGAGCATGAGGGAACATTGGTTTGTTTTTTAAATTTGATTTCAGTATGTGGGCCCACGTGGGATTTTGGTATGATTTTTGGACCCAAAGTCCAATGGTTCAATATAGGTATGGTTATTTGTGTATTAATAAGTAAAATTTGATTTTGATAGCTTGGCATCTTATGGAAGCTTCTTGAAAGGATAGAGCGATAATTTAATGGATCTTTTGAGATTTCTTTGGCGCCCAGGTAGGTTGGCTTTCACCCATTGTTAGATTAAGCTAATTCATATACTTATGATATGTGTTAGATTTGGGATGATTTTTAGGTGTTGGTGTGATAATTAGAAATATTTGGGTTAGATGAATTATTTAGGCTATTTTGAATATCGCTTTTGGACATAATTAGTTTAGTTAGGCATTACGTTAGGTGAAAAGTTGACCTTGCAGGCTCTCATTTAGGTTGTAATGCCTTAGTTACTTTACTAATGAGGGGATTACCTTAGTCACTTGAGTTAGGGTGAAACTTACCTTATTTGCCCTTACCTTAGGTGGAATTGACTTAATTGCTCTCTATTGGGAGAAATTGCTATCCTAGGGCTAGTTATGTCTTATTCAACATCTAATGATGGATTTAGATACCTTATTCTAGTCTGGGTTAGACATTTCTTAGTAAAGGATTTTGAGGATTTAAAAGTGGGCCCTTCGACCCACCTTAGGCAATACTTGTGTTAGTTATTGAAGACCATCTATACACTTGTGTAAAACTAGGAAATGCTTATTTCGGTGATATTGAGATGCCTTGGTACTTGATGGATATGATGGGCTGACATTCAAAGTAACACTTATTAATTACGTTATAAATAACTTATTAACTAAGAAAATGATGAGCTAATTAAATATGTTATTGAATAATCCCTTAGTTATGATATATATTAAGCCATTGATTCGTCTATTGATTGGGACATTGACTAACTTGTTGGCTATATTAGCAATTATGCTATTGATTATAATTAAGGATATTCTTATTAACTATGTTATCATTCATTCTATTCACTAGAAGCGTGGATCGACAGCTAAACTCCACATTACTATAGTCTTTATCTTTTCCTAGTCACTACTCTTCTTTTGGAGTAAGTAGAAATAATTTAGGCGGGATCCTAACATGTGCACCAATTAAAAGAACTATTATATTAAAGATAAAGAAATACATGCATGATTATCAGTTAGAAACAACAGTAGTACTTCCCCTATTTGTCAATCCACCACGGTTTCTACAATCCTAACTATGGGTTCTTAGCTGCTCATGCTTGTGAACTAATCAATAACATTCATGATTGAAAGCATATATGAAATCACAATAATAGGAATTAGAAAACTCACAACCATAACTGAATTAACCAACTGAAGTCAATACAAGAGAATCCCAAGATCAAAATCTAATCTTGGAATCAAAAGATGTTTTTGAATATCCAAAGTGCATAGTTTCTACTATAAATGCATAAAAGGGTATTTATAGTACATGAGGAAACCCTAAAATCAAAGCTCTAATAAAATAGGAGAAAACTGGGTTGGTGGCCACTTATGGTCTCTATTTGCACCCTGTACTTGGGTACAGGTAACACTTGCTGCCTACAGGGTAGGCGCAAGTTGCAACTGCAAGTGCTTGGACAAAAATCATGAAGGTCAACTCTCGTAATTTTGAACTTCTGGCACTTTCTTTGCCCAAATGCGGTCCATATGTGCTATTTGCGGTCCACATGTTGACTTAGCAAGTGCTGAGAGTCATATTTTTAGCTATTCTTCAAGTCTTGAATATTATTTGATCAAGAACAAGCCAAAAAGTGTCCCGAACATCCATAAATGCTCCACTAAGTAGCCAATACACCTTTTTCATGAACTTAGCATTCAAAACATGATTTCCTGCAGAACATACCCAAAACACATCATATCTAACAAAACAACCCTAGAAACTTGCATGTTTTCCTCGTTTTAAGAATCAAAAGTACTATATTTCTATAGCACAACAACATCTTCAACTTAGAATGTTTGCATATTCTCAGGCAAAAAAATACAATAAAATAAAAATGATGCATAACTAGAAGAATCTAAGCTATTCAAGGAATCCAACCAACACTTTTAAGCTCAGACCATAACACCCCCTCCAATCTCATTTTTCAAATCCAATTGTGCATGAATGAAGAAAAACAATGTGACACAATGGGCTCAAAGTATGGAATTACATTAGCAATAAACAACCACTTGTATATACAACTTACACTACCCGAAACAAGCAAATAGCTGGTAATGTGACTCATGTTCCCTTAGAACAAAGATGTCCCAATCACTATGATAAAATAATGCATGCCAATATAGGGAAAATCAAGAGATACTCACACTTAGAAGAGAAGTTCCAAGCAATGTGCATCAAATATCATATGCTTGCCCTTATTTTCTTTTCCTTAGTATTCAGACTATCTAGTTAGGAGCATTATAGGATTTTTCTCCACTAGTAATGTAGGCTTGGGGTCTGGTATTATACATATGGACATATCAAGTGACTATACCTCCTTGGCACTTGAGTAACATTGGGGTGTCACTTACTAGCCAATTTTTTACTTTATTTCCATCCTTATTTCTCTTTTTTTATTCTTTATTAAACATTCAGGTTGGGTGTGGTCTTTTATTCTTTCTTTTTCACTTTTTTACAATTTTTTTCTTTTTTTTTTCTTTTTGTCTTTCTTTTACTGCCATCTCAGCCCTACTAACTTTTTCTCTTATTTTACCCTTCTATATACCAATTTTACACTACGCACCCCTATGATAGCCACCCTCAACTTAGGCATTTTGCCTGAGTTGTGGTGCATAATATCCACAGAGGACCAGGGCCAAAACAGGTTCATTATAGCACAAATGGGAAGGTAAATAGGTGAAATAAGAAAAATAAGCTAGAAGGCTCAAAACAGGGATTAAGGGATACTATTTCACACATGGAAGGTCATTTAGGCTATAAGTGTACTAAAATTAAAAATGACCTATGATTCTTTCCTAACTGACTATCCTTTAACCTAGGCAAGTCTAACCAGGCATGTTCTGAATTCAACATACAAAGGGAACTAAGTAGCATCTCACACACACATAGCATAATGTCAATATTACAAACTACTACTTATCTGATTCCTGCAATTGTTAGCAAGTAATTATCATGCCCCTAATCTTAATTCCATACAAGATCCATAATGTTCACACGTATATACATTCACACAGTTCTAAAACACAAAATTTGGAGTGGTATAAAAAATCAACAAAAACATGATAACCATCCAAAATGCTTAAAAATCTCCTAATTACACAAAAAAACATCACAATATGAAAGAAAACACAATACGACACAAATTATCCTAGGCATGTTGGTTTTACAACCATACCGCACCCAATAGGAAAAGAAGCACGGTAATTAAAAACCTGTGGTGGATATGGTATATCCCACCCCAACTAAAAAGATGTGCATTGTCCTCAATGCACTAAAATAATACAAAATAAAGGGAAGTGAGAATATACTTGGGACGCACTAGGCTCTCATGTTATGATCATCCTCAGATGGGGAATATCAGCTGGCGGAGGTGGTGGTGGTGGTGGTGCTCTACTAGAGGATGCACACAATGCTAGCTCTATATGCCTGTACCTATCAACAACTGTAGTCTCTATCGCATCATGTCTAGTCCTTTTAACAACTGAGTCATATGGAATATCAGGATCCTGCAAGTCTCTAATGTGACCTCTCTTGGCCCCAACTATCGAGACCTCCTCCTCATCCTCCATAAAGAAATAAAACTATCTTGTTGTATACAGAGGTAATATCTGGACCACTAGGGGTATAACTTAGGGAGTGGATACTATACGACTCTCTGTGAGAGAGCGTACCTCTACTCATAATATATCAAAATCCTCCCCCTTCTGGGCTAGATTCACCGTATCTATCTCTGTGAATTGTGCTATAACCTATCTTTCAAACTCATTAAGACATGATTGTAAGTCATCTTATAGCTTAGACAATGCAGCTCTTTATGTGGCCTCCCATCTGGCCTTTGCCTGCTAGAATCTAGTTCGAACCCTAAATCTCATCTACCTGTATAGGGTAGTTATCTCGGTTTCAACAACCCTCAATCGAGAATTAGTATCCTTTTGGCTCTCTACTAAGCTCTTTAAGAACTCTCTAGATATATAATCAGACCTGTAGCAAGAGCTGTAGTACATGGGTGAGTAGGATATGAAGATACGCCAACCGGCTCTAAGGTTAAAGCCAGGGCTTAAGAAGAATAGCCGGTGTCCCCTTTCCCTACATACTCAAATATGGAGCCTCTATCTGCTCCCTTATATCCATATCTTCACCAACTCACATCACCTTTATGTTCATTACTAGTATATGTGGAAACTAATGGCCCTTAGTCTAGGCCGTAGGTACTACGGCTAGCTCTATAGATCTTTTGGGAAGGTTTGGTTGGGATATACCATTTATAATCTTTGTCTACATAGTAGCCATAGCACATACCCTCTTATTTACACCGAATATATCAGGTACACTTAACCCATCGCATAGTCTCTGGATCATGCAAGGGAATGGAAGATTAGCCGTATTCCGAAATGACCTATCAAGGATCTCATAGCAGAGGACAAATACAAAATCAATAGCATATCCTGCCATCATACAAGAAACCAATGCCCGTCCCAAGTTAAAAAATTATTTGAAGAAGTGGGGAATAGTCGATATGTAATGAACAACTACCAAAACTTGGACTCAAATGTCAACAAGCCCGTCTTGACTGTACCCTGACCCTTAATCCATTAGTTAGCATCACCCAAAGGTGAAATATAGCTGGCTATCCACGTAGCCATCAAATCCTTCTCTCTTCTATGCTCAGCCTCCCACATAATATGTTGATCACATGGAACTCTCAGTCTATAGCATACTCAATATGCTCAACTTATGGTATTACTCTACTCCTTTAAGTTCAACTTCCAATCAGGGCCAAACCTTAGTATGTAATTCAAAACAAGGCCCTACATTATGATTTTAGGCTACTTCTAGGATCCTACATATAAGAATGATAGAATGTATATATTTTGCATGGGAATACACATATAAACTTCTTTAAAAAATAAATAAATCGATATATAACCCTTTGGAGCTTCAAAAGTTCTCTTTTATGATGAACCAAAAGTGAACAATGAAGAACTAGAGCAAAATCAAAGTTGGAACTTATTTTTAGTGTACCCAAGTTGGTATCTCAAACAAGTTTCAATTTTTCCTTTACTTAAATATGGGGGTAGCTTATGTTTTAAGAGGAAAGTTTGAATTCAAAGAGAAAAGTGAGGTTTTAAGGATTTGAATAAGTTGGAATAAGGTTAAGGATGTTTAAATAAGTATGAGGGTCTATTTTAGATCATATATATGTCTTGGTGGGATCGATATTTTAATTAAAATTTTCTCTCACTTACTACCTAGCTGCACCAGTAACTTGTGCTTGACACCTGTGCCCAGGCATTGGGGCGCAAACGCCATATGCGATCAGCACTGGAGGGCGCAAGTGCAGGGCCAAAAATTTTGGCCCACTTTAATGCACTCCATCCTTGGATTTTTAATATATTTACAACTAATAATGGACCCGAAACATAAAGTTATAGTCCCAAAAGTATGAATAGGTTCCAAAGTTCACAACTTTTCATTTTCATCCTCAAAATTTTTGCCTTTCAACTTATTGCTCAACTTACCTGGTCCGTGTGGGACTTATGACCATGATGGGTTGGTTACATATTCCCCTTATCTGGAAATTGATGAATGTAGCATTATTACCATATTTTGGTCAAGTCCCTAAGCTAAAACCTGCATAAGAAAAACAACAAAACATGAACACTAAAAAAGTGGGTTGCCTCCTACTCAATGCTTGATTTAACGTCGTGGCACGACGTGACTGTGTTGGTGTCTCAGACTTCACAAACAAGCCCATGGGTTTCCTCCTATGTAGCACTTGATTTAACATTGCAGCATGACGCGGGTATCTAGATTACTCAAAATTCATCAAGACACCCATAGGATGACCCTCCAGGGTTATCAATAAAATCAATCACTGACACCACTCACTACAAGAAAAATAGCCTCTAGGGAAGGGAATTCCTATCCCTAAAAGTCCAATTCTGGTTGCAAATGGTCTTTTAGAAAGAGAAAATATTGGTCATGGCTCATCCTTATAGCCTCCTTTGCTAAAGGTATTTTGCGACAAGCTATTCTAGTTGTTCATTAAATGTCATTAAAGACAGTGATATATATGGTCTCAAAAACACTTTTAGAGACTATATATCTCGTCCCTAATGGATGATTTTCATCTTTAAAAAGTAGTTATTTTCTGGTCACTAAGTGTTTTTAGCGATGAGTAACTACCTTGTCCTAAATTAATCTATCACGAGGACCATCTAACTTGTCCTAGATTAATCTTTAAAGAAGAACGACTGCCTTATCCTAAATTAACATTTTGAGATGAGAAACTAACTCGTCCTCCATCAACCTTTTGGGACGAACAATCTAACTCGTCCGAGATTGCTAATAAAATCATAAATTTATATATTTCATTGCTAAATATAAAATTTCTACTGAAAATGTCAAAAGATGGTAAATATAGTTTTAATATTTGATAAATATAAAAAACTTAACCACTTAACATTCCAAGCTAGATATGATGTCAATATTTTCAATATTTGCTAAACAATAAAAACTTAAACAATTAACATCCCGAGCTATATGATGTCAGTAGTTTCAATATTTACTAAATAAAAAAGTCTTAACCAATTAAAACCCAAGCTAGAATTTGACGTCAAGTTTACATAATATTCTTAGAAAAATAATAGTAAGCCCGTGCATTCTCTGAACTTGCATCTTTACTTATAACTTCAATCTTCAAAAATCCGTAAGAATAAAATTTTGAAAAGACAATTAGTAACTATTGATATATAATTTAATATACGTAAGAAACAAAGAATTAATAAGAGTCTATATATGCATACATTCAAGTTGGGTGATACTCTAAAGTCTTAACCTGAGAATTAATAAGCAATATGAAAAAAATGTCAAAACAATGGAGAAATAAATACAAATGTTGTTCTAGATTGCATAAAAGTATTGTAGAAAAAGAGGTACACGAGTCTATCTAACTACTAAAAGGCATCTACTAAGATGGAAACTACAGTAAGTGGAGCATATAGCATTAGCAAGCTTATTCGAAGCTACTGGGATGAAAGATATAAATATTCAAATTTTTAGTATGCTTCTGTAAACCATCTGACAGAGCCGAGGTAACAAAGTGGGAGACAAAGAGAAGAATTAGAGGACTAGTTTCCAAAACACTCACTAGCAAATTTGGTACTATAATAGACTAAAATAACAGACCTGTTTGACAATGGTGGATCTCTGATCAGATAACTGTGTGCTTAAAGGAAAAATAAGTTGCTTTAGAAGTCCATGGAAACAAGGAAAATCAATTTCACATCCATCTTAACGTTGGTATGTATGTGATACTCATATTGTGGATATGTTGGGGCTTAAAGACACAATAGTCATCCCATATAGAATTGATGATATCACAGTAATTCTAAGGTACAAAAGGGATTCCATGCTTACTAGCAGCCACAGACTACTAGGATTGGGACATCAATTTGATTTTACCATTCATAAAATGTTAAAAGGAAACTTACTTGTAATGGAGAAATAGATGGCAAACATACTACCTCAAGGGCCTTTTTAGCATGTTCTGAAGTAAGTTTTGTAATAACCATACTACAAAAGACAGGACCAATATGTTTATTTCGCAGGTGGGTGGTGATAATAAGGATTTAAGAAGATAATAAACCTAACTAACTTAGGATTAGATTCTAAAAAATATATAATACCTTAAAGTTTCAACTAGATGCAGTGAATCTTCAGAAGAAACTTTGAAGGGACCTTCCCCATTGACTTTCGTTTGGTAAATTTGAAACAGGCCATCTAGGGGCCCACAAAGCTTTTCCTTGCAATCTACAATGACAATTTTTTTTTAAAAGATTGAACTAAAGAACAAGGAAATTTTCCAGAATCTTAATTCCGAGAAGGAGAAAATTCATGAGGTCATATATAAGAGGAACTAACAAAAATCCAATTTCACAAAATTTAGAAAATAATGATTCTTATATTCTCTTTATGAAGAAGCTGCCACAGATAAATTGGGCGTGAATTTGAAAAAATAGGTATATCAAAGTTCACAAATTAGTCTCATAGATATTAATTAAATGTTGACGGAGCCTAGTCATAGAGTTGGAAATTTCATCAATTGCCAAATATTAGAGATTCTTACACTCATAGAGTGAGAAATTTCATCCATTGCCAAATATTATTATCAAAACTTTAAACCTAAAGTGCATATACAATTATCCCAAATCTTTTTCATTGGATAGATCCGATAACAATTCAAAATGAGCAAAAAGCTACTCCCCAGGACTTCAAGCTTTCATGTTCAACTTACAACGAGAACATCTGATATTTTAAGTATGGAAGATCCCGATACAATTATTCTTTGATATTATCATGACAAATTTAAATGGGTACAATTAATTTCTTAACTGTTCTAGTCTAGATCAGTTGTTTTTATCTAATTCAAATAGATCAGCTGTGTAGAAATTTTGTACTTCGAGAGAAGAAGAGTCAAAGTAAATTTTCTTTACACACAAGACTTCGTTTAGAATAAGCTGAGAGACAATAAATGAAAGCCAGGACGACCACCACCTCTAAGATAAGTGAAACTGCAAGCTTTCAGGCAGTAGTTTTAAAGTTGCAACTACAACGACTTAATTCTTTGGCAGCCATCATACTTGAAGGACTCTCTTAGCAAGCAGACACCACTCTTTTGTAAATTTCTTTTTGTAGAAATTCAAGAACAATTCAAATAAGTCAGTTCCACTGACGTACCAATTCCAACTAATGTAGTCAACCCGTTCACAACCCCAAATGAAAAACTTCAAAATTAAATGTATTAACCTAGTTTTAACTCTCCCAGAAGTGGTGAGTTAAACCTTTTTGGTTCCTAAAATTTGGTAGCTTACATTAATCTAAAGAATTTGGTGAGTTAATTTGAGAAGTCAACTATTTCTCCAGGATTACAGTAGTAGTACATACCTCAATAAGCTTTATCTAGAGAATTTTCATCATAGTTTCACCTCCTAAAACCAATGCTGCATCAATTAAGACATCCATAACAGCTGACACGTGGCAACATTACAGAGTAAATTAGAATGGTGGAAAAGAAAATCTCTTACATTTCTTCTTAACACAATAGTCGATGCACATTTGTGATTAATTTTCCAAAATTTCAAGACAACATGGTAATAAATAAAGTGACATCAAGGAAATAAATAATGAGGTACATAGGTGGTACAGATAGAGATAGAAACTTGATGCGCATAAATGATAAGGTACATAGATGGTACAGATTGATCTAGAAACTTAATGTGTATCAATGATCTATGAAACTAGCTCTTTGTGAATATGCTATGACATTCTAGTGCAAGGCAATTAACCAGTCAAATTTACAATTATAAATGCAAATTAAACCATTATCGTCCCTAATATGAACTGCATTTCACATTTTCTAAAGAGAAGAAATCCAAGATGATGTAAATTTCCAGAGAAATAATTTTACCTAAAAGTTTGGTGGCCTGCATTAAAACAACCAAGGCATTAATCACAATGGAGAATATTCTGGATGGTGATCACACAAGCATGGGGCACACATGAGATATTTTGTTGAAGTTCAAGATATTATGAAAATTGTATTCACTAGTTCTGGATCATAGTAGTATTGGCAAGAGAGGGGCCGTGTGTAACCAGATACAAAATAAACATAAAATAAAGAAAGAGAGCAAAACAATCAACTGTCATTTTCTACATCTTTATCATTAGTTTTATTAAAATACAAAAACATAGTCCACCAAAATCCTAACAATCAAGTACTTTTTAAACATAAGTATAGATCTTAGAAAATGGAGCCTACCAGAAATGACTGAATATGAGAAAAAGGATAATTCATTATATAAATCTGAAGTAACATCTCATTACTAAAAATTGAAATTTCTAGATATTGATATATTGCAGATTGCACATTTAGTTGTATATTGAACATATCTGAACATACAAGTGTTGAACAAAGTAATGCATTAGGAAATGTTGGTAATTGATATCATCATCTAACTATGTTGCTTAGTTGCTATCAAATCTACTTTCAAGCGTAACACCAGTCTTCAAAATAATTCAAGAAGGATCCTTTCTGTCCCAGGTTCAAGGTGACAATTCTCTGTATTTTCAAAAAGAAATACATATAACTAAATTACTAAAATAACAATTATTACAACGCTCTGTATTTTTTAAAAGAAATTTAGAAGGTAATATCTTCAGAAGCTTTAATTTGAAACAAACTGATTATCTAAAACATACAGTCCACTGAAGAAATCTATCGATACTAAAACTACCGACAAAAGTATCTGAAGAAAAATAAGAAAAGAAATGAAATAGAGCAAGAAAGAAAAGATAAAAAGGATCACGAGTCACATCTCGATCGAACACACAAGAAAAAGAATGCTTTAGAAGACTAAATTCAAAAATTTCTAAGCCTTATATTCAAAGGTTAGAAAATAAATGGCAGTGAACAGAAGATCGTATTGTCATCTACCCATTATATAAGTCATAACAAAAACTTGAACATTCAATCAAACTGATGTTAAAATACAAAATATGATTAAAACAGTGGGAGTGAGACGTATTAATTCACTGTATAATGGATGTACCACTAAATTGAAGTGGAAAAATTTGAAGATAATCTTGCTGAAAACAAGGTGTATTTCTATTTCCTTTTGGAAAGTACCACCAGCAAAATTCAGTAACATCATATCAAAGGGGATACCAGCACCAACATAAACAAATGTGATCCATAAGCAAAAAAAAGGATTTCAAATAAGTCCTGGTCCTCCATGAAATGAGAGAAAATATATCATGTTTTGCTAGAAAATGAATAATTAGAAACTAAATTATACAAAGGAACACCACAAACATGATACTAAAATCACTCATATAGAAAGAAAAGAGAAAAAAATTAAATACCCTAGTTCGATGTCGCACCACGATTGTATCATAATTGAACACCAAGACTGGGAATTTTCCATAGAATGGAGTAGAGATATTGTGTATGAGGCCGTATGGGAGTTTTGTGGTTCGATTTTTAGAGGAATTTGGAAGAGGAGAGTGGCAAAAGTGTAGGGATTTTACAAGAAGCTGCTAATTAAACCTATTTTATTTATTTTTTTCTTTTTTATTTTATTATAATGGACCTACAATGAGTATAGCGACCAGTTTTTAAATCAATTTAAGGACCAGATTTAGTCGCTTTAATAAGTTATTTTAAAAAATTAAGATTTAATGATAAAAAATAAATCTCATCTCCATATATGTACATTTAATGACCAGCTTCTAAACTCGTCCCTAAATATTGATCTCTAATAACTCTTTTTGTTATAGTGACTCTCATGTAGGTAGGCTGCTTTATTGAGTTTTGGTTGTTGAATGTGGCTTCCGAATTGTTGACTCTGAATTTCAGCTCTTATTTCTCCATGTCAACCATTGCTCTACCTGTGGCCATAAATGGTCTTCCCAATATGATGGGCATCTCGATGTCAACCTCATAGTCTAAAATGAAAAGTCATCCAAAAAGATAGAATTTTCCACTCTCATAATCACATCAAACAAAATGCCAATAGGTTTTTCACCACGTGGTCAACCATCAATAGCTACATTGAAGTCAGTTTTGTAGGGTTCAAATACAATTGCTTGAATATAGCCAAAAACATAAAATTAATGCTGGTACCTAAGTCACATAAGGCTATGGAAAATTGGGAGGACCCAATAGTACATGGTATAGGAATGCTCTGGGGTCATCCTTTTTATGAGCCAAAGACCTCGTAGTGATTGGACTATAGTAGTGCAAGCCATCAACATCCTCGATCATTGATCCTTTCTTCTTCATGACTAACTACTTCATAAAACTGGTATATCCAGGTATTTTCTCTAATTCCTTAAGAAGAGGGATATTCAAGCTTAGTTTATTCAGCATCTCGATTCAAACACACCCTTTAGATTTAAGTGCTGGATCATTGCGCTTATTTTGTCAAATATGATGCCTGGGGGTAAAACAGAAGGAATAATGGCTCTAGTCTTTGCCGACTCAGTATGTTTGAACATACTGATATACTAAAATCACTTAAAGATGGGCACCTCTAGCATTGTTCTGATTTCCATCGAGGCTATTCGGTGGTCTGCTCTTTGTCTTTGCTCAGCTAGCTCTGCCTTCATAGCTACCCACTGAGCTTCCTTCATTTCTTTCCTCTTGTTCTTAGCTTGAGCTAAAAGCTGACTGATCTATCTATTAATAATATCCTATACTCCTTCAAGAAAAGGAGAGGTACAACATTATGAGCTCCTTCAGGACTATCATCTCTTTTCTGTTCAACCATCCTACTAGGTGTTTGTAAGAGCCTTTCTAGATTAGGATTCACTAGGAGTTCTAGGAATGCACTGGTGTATGACCAACTACGAACAAAAACAAAAGAGAAACTTGAAAACTGCAACAACTTCACAATACTAATTAACACCGTATTCCCCGACAACAACACTAAAATTTGGTGACGTCTAAGCTATAACTCCTCTCAAAAGATGACATGGTTGCTTTCAAATATGGTAAACCAACAAAGGTTAGGGTCGAATACTAAGGGAATACGTGGTATCACAGATCTTAACTATTTTAATCAATGGGCAAAACTAGAAAAGCAAATGGGGTTTTTAAGTATCACGTTGAAGCAGTATCAAATATCAACTTCAGTTGTAATCAGTTGTAAGTGAACACTAGGATTGTCTTTCCCCTAGCTTGTAATCAGTTGTAAGTGAACACTAGGATTGTCTTCCCCCTAGCTTCTCAAATCCATAGGATTATTACAATTTATTGAACCAACCCAATACCTTGCATGCAGAATAAAAAAGTTATGTACGTTCTACAGTCTTTTTGACGAGCAAAAGGATTTCACCCTTCACCTTTTGAGTCTCAAGATGTCAGCTTACTAACACTTATCTTGATCCCAGTTAGATATTACCCTTTGAGTCTATAGTTATTAGCTAAAATCTAACCATCTTACGTAGATAAAACCTAGAAGCGTGGATCGATAGCTAAACTTCAAATTACTGTTGTCTTTATCATTTTCTAGTCACCACTTCTTTTTTGGAGTAATTAGCAATAATCTAGGTGGGATCCTAACGTGTGTACCCATTAAGAAAACTATTATATTGAAAATAAAGAAATATATGCATGGGTATCGGATCAGAACTACAATAGTACTTTCTCTACTTCATCAATTCGCTAGGGTTTCCACGACCCTAGCAAGGGGTTTTTATCCTCTCATACTTGTGAAGTAATCCACAATATTCATGATTGAAAGCATAGATGAATTCACAATAACAAGAAGTAGAAAACCGACAACCATAACTGAATTAATCAATTAAAGTCAGTACAAGAGAATCCTAAGATCAAAATCATATATTGGAATCAAAAGATGATTGTTAATATCAAAAGCACATAACTTCTACTAAAAATACATAAAGGGTATTTATAATACATGAGAAAAACCTAAAATCAAAGCTCGAACAAAATAGGCAAAAACAGGGTCCGTGTCCACTTATAGTTTTTACTTGCACCCTGACCCTAGGTACTGGTAGAACTTGCGGCCTGCAGGATGGGCGCAAGTAGCAAACACAAGTGCTTTGACCATATGTGGTCTAGATGTACTACTTGTGGTCCATTTGTTGACTTAGAAAGTCCTGACAGTCATCTTTTCATCTCTTCTTCAAGTCCCAAATATGCTTTGATCACGAACAAGCAAGAAAGTGCCTTGAACATCCGCACATGCTCCAATAAGTAGCCCAAAACACCTTTTTCATATTTTTTATGAAATTAGAATTCAAAGTATTATTTCCTATGAAACATGCCCCAAACACATCATATCTAACAAAACAACCTCAAGAACTTACAATTTTTCCTCATTTTATGCATCGAAAGTGATATATCTCTCTAGGACATCATGTCTATGTATTGTAATATTCTTATTTTTAAAAAAGTTGCACTTATTTATTTTTTGCCTTGTGGGAATTTTATACAAAGTTTACACATTGTGTTTAGCTCCAGGTTATGATTTGGCATACCTATTGGCAGGATAGAGTAGGTGCCATCATGACTCATAAATTGAGTCATGACACTTAGGTAGCCAATATATCACTTTTGTGACAAATTCTTGCCCAACCAGTTCATGTAAGCGAAAGTCATTCACTAAAGTGGATTATGCTTAAGCAGTATCTTGTTCGCTTTAGCGGAAGTTCTAGGCTAACCGAGTACCTCTGTACTTGTCACTGCTTAAATAGTTAAGTGACCGCTTAGAAAATATCTGGGAGGGCATTAAATTCCCTTCTTACCTAATTTTCTCCCATTTTCTCTCAAGTCTAAAGAGACAAATGCCCTATAGTGTGTGGGTAGTTGGGATACTAATCATATAGATATTGTGGGGGTAATTTTGAGCTCAGAATAATTACGTCTTCATCAAAATCTTTGTATGCTTCCATTTAATTCTTTGTTTGATTCTTCCATTTACTCCCAAATCACTAAATACTTCTTGAGTTTATTTTAGAATCGTTTATGCTTCAAATTTTATCCATTCTTGAGGATAAATGTTCCTTTAGCATAGAGGGATATGTTGACAATTTTCAAAGTACGCTTCCACAAGCGAGCCCCACATGGGATTTTGACTTGATTTTGATTTTGAAGCACAAAATGCAATATGGGTAACGTTGTTTTTGAATTAATGTGTGAATTACTAATTTGATAGCATGGTATCATACTGAATCTTTTCAAAAGGGGAAATCATTAATTTAGCAGATTTTATCAGGCTTTCTTTGCCGTCCAAGTAGGCTAGGTTTAACTATCTCCTAGATTGAGTGTAAATATAGTATTAATAATACATTTTGCTATTTTTGGGTTGGGAATTAGGACTTGGAGGTATATTAAAAGTGAATTAGATCATTTAGTCTATTAAGGAACTGTAACTAAGTGTAGTTAACTTAATCACCCGTTCATTAGGCGATATAGCTATCTTAGGACGCAATGAAGTTCATTTAGTATCTTGAAGGGAAGACTGATATCTTAATCTAGTTCGGGTGGAATTTTCCTAAGAATGGATTGTTAGTGTTAGAAGTTGGCCTCGTAGGCCCATCTAAGGCTAAGTTTAATATTAGCTCTTTGTTGACTCAATAGGTATTTTACGTTATCTTATTTACATTCTTGAGCCCGAGGGAGGTTTTAGGAATATGATGGTCTATTTTAGCATTGTTATTAGGAAATAATATTAGTTTTGATGAAAGTCTGGTGACTGATATATTAAGACTGCTCTATTTATCCATTACTGAAGATATTACTTCTAGTTCAAGTCCGGTATTTATGATATTAGTTTTGGTTTGAGTTCGACATAGATGATACTAGTTCTCATTCAATTTTTGCATTAATATAATATTTATGATGATTATGGGGCCGGTTTAAGTTTGGTGTTTATGGAATGGAAGGATCCATGATTATGATTTTGGGATATGGTTGGATTGTATAATTCCTTTTATTAATTCTCATTGGTTGTACCCTCTGGGATAATGGGAGCCTGCATTGATTTATTTATATTATTTACAATAACTGGGCTTATGGGGGTCTACTTATGTAGTAATAGATATGTTTTCTTTAATATTATTACTCTGGTTATTTACTTTCAATATTGGAGTGTTATTCCAGGTTTTTCCTTTTCTCTTAACTTGGCTTATTTATCTCACATTATATTGTATTTATAATATTATTTTACTCAGTCGGGATATGATGCGTACTGAGTACCTATGGCTCTGGTTCTCATCATACTACACTTTTGTAACTTTTTAGTGTAGATCGGGGTACTATTTACCATGTTGACGCTATTATTATAGTGATCAAAGTTTGTAGAAAAGGTGTGATCTCAAAGCCGGTGTTGACCTTTTCACATCTCCTATTTTTGGATAGTCTTTCTATTTTCGAAACTATTGTATATTATAACGACCCGAAATTATCTCCAGGGATGTCAGACAGTGCTTAAGGCTACAAGTAGCCCCAAGCTAACCCTTAGAGCCGGTTTCTACCAATAACACTCAATTCAAGATGAAATAAACTCAACACTCACATAGTCAGATCACATGAAAGGAAATATGGGAAAGATACTCGGTCCATATGACCACAATACAAAGAAACCTCAACAAAACCACAATACCGAACCCTCGACACATCACAAGTTTGATACTAGTCTGACAAAAGATCTACGAGTCAAAAACTAAAGATCCATTGGGACAGGTCCCCAACTAACTCTAAATAAATTGAAGATAAAACATAGTCTCTCAAATACAAAAAATATTTGAAGATCAGCCCTCGAACCATGAGGACTCACCACTGCACAAAATGTAGGCAATGTACTTGAAGAATCACGGATGAGGCTGGGAATGAGTACCTGAACCTACATTATAAGATAATGTAGCAAATAGACATACATGTAAATCAATACTTTGGAATGTACTAAGTATACAGGGGTGAATACATATGTATAAAAATAGTACCGATCTTCTTTAATCAAATCATGAATGCAAAATGAGATGACTCACATGGCTTGGACAAGTATAAAATATAAAGTTCATAAATCATGTAGAATGAGGCATGCAACACAAATCTCGTGAGTCATCACTCTTTAACCTTAAAAATAAAAAATCTTCTATTATTCTCAATACCCAAAGTCTAAGGGACTTTGACCAATACTTTAAACTCATGCATATGTCTCATAAAGAGTAAAACCTCTTCAATGCTCAATATTTCATAATTATTTAGAACTCATATACTTGGAATTCAGAATCATATGACTTGGAAACATATTTGAAGGCATTTCATTAACCATAGGAAAGTATCTCATTTCAAGCTTTAGGAAAATCATTCTATCAAAAATGGAAAAGTATTCTAGCTCAAGGAAATAACTTATCTCAAAGCTTTATGAAAATTACTATGTCAAGGGAAGATACTTTCATTTAGGGAAATAACCCACCTCAAGGAAGCACTTTAATTAGGTTACAACTTTACAATTCCACCATTTAGGAAAATAACTCATAGAAAGGGAAAATAAATATCAAATTTCAAAGTTTAAAAGGGTAAGAGAGGTTCTCGTAACTGACATAAACCATGCGAGCTACATGGAGTCTAATGTTTTGTCTTCCTAAGGAGGAGACCCATGTTAGGGTGGAGCATCATACTTTTTCTAGGGAGTATAACCTAGGTCTAGTGATCACTAAATGAAACTCAGCCTCGAGCCCAATGATAATCATCATAAACTTGACCTTAGGCCCGCCCTACGGTAGCACGTAGTTTTGGGGTAAGAAGCCGTAGTGACTTACCTGCTCAGTGCTAAGTACTACTCCCTTTAGATTATCTGCACTCATCTCATAAAAATCCACATTTAGAATAATCTCATGGTTCACCACAAACCCAATAATCAAATCTATAATCTCAAGTAGTGAAGTGGATTTCAAAGCTTTCGGACCATTAGGTCAATTCATGTTTTAATCATCTCAAAATACTCAAATCATGGGTGTTTATAGTATAAGAGTTCATAATTTAACAAGTCTCAAATAGGGCTTACTAACCCATAGTTCAATCTCAATTTAAAGCTCATCAAAAGCATAATATATAGCATATAGATTAATAAATCATGTGGAAATATGGGAATTTCAGCAATTTATCTCAAAATATCAATATAGTCATATGCTTCAATATCTCAACATTGCAAATATTATCTTCTCAAGGAATAAAATCATGGGGTTTATACCCAGCTGTAAATTCTCAATAAAACATGCAGAAATCATGCCATTTGACTCTTAATTCATGGAAAATATCTAGATAATGCATTCAATAATAATGGGTGAAAACCCCAATTAAAATTCATGTAAAAACTCCATATATTTTAGCAAAATCATAATGTAAATAAGCTTTTTGGGCACAAGGGTTAAAGGGTTATCCTTGTTCAAAATCCCACATACCTTGAATTAGAAGCTTTGGATGAACTCTCACTTTTAGAACTCTATTCGTACTCTTGAATAAGGGTTCTTGAGGCCCTTGATTTGGAAACTTTGAATCTTGACTCAATTTAGAAAATCCATGGTGGATTCATGGAAGAGGTTTTGGATACTTAGGGTTTTTGATGAGGGAAAACTTGAGAAAAACCTTATAGGATGCTTGTAATTGGATTTGATTTGATGTTTGCACGGTTTTATAGGCTTGGAAAAAGTCAAAAATACCCCTTTTAACATCTGTACGAAGATGGAAAAAATTGAACTGGGAACTCAATTTAAGGGGTCACCGCGATACGCCACTTATCGCGGTGACTCACTGGAATTGACAATTGGTAAACTAGGTGTCACCGTGACGTGGAGCCATCGTATTTTACCTACTGGTTGGGACCTGGAACCTCAGCACGATGTGCCAATATCGTGGAGTTCCATTGAAAATTGACAATTTCCAAATAAACCCTCTCTGTGATGCGCCAATCAGTTAAATAATGCATTTTTACTACTAAGGCTTAAATTAGCTTACCCGGGTATCAGATTTGGGAGAATCTTATATCAACGGAAACACTATCAAATTTCCCAGTGATAAAATGTCAAAATTAGGTAAATTCTATATGTTTAACACGATACTCACTTTGGAAGACACTTCTCAATCTTTTAGGGACAAAATCACGCCTCACTCGACACACCCTAAGGCTTAAACTATGAGGGAACTTGGCAGGATCTTACATATATTGATTGTAATACCCTAGATTTTAGACCATGAAAATTTTTAAGTTTTATGCTTACTGTCTAAATTACGACTTAGGTGATGAGTCATGAAGACTTATCATGAGTCGTAGAGTGCTAGTAATTGTATGACTAGTAGGTTACCCAAGGTTTTTGTTTTGAGTATGATAAAGTCTATATGAGTTGTGATGCCTGATTTGACATAATGTGGGACTCTGTAACACCCCATATTTTTGGGCTAGAATTCGAACTGTTGTTTCTACGTGTATAAACTCTAATCCCATGATTCCTTTGTGAATATATGTGTCATGATTATTTACATTATGTATAAAGTGTTTTTGATGCGAATAATGGTCATTGAAAGCACTTAGAGAAAAGTCAATTTGAGGACACTTTTATCAATTGAGTTTTTGTAATCAATCCTACAAGGGTCAACTTTAAATGAGTGTAACTCCTAGAATATACTGATTCAGGTGTCCTACTATATATCAAATGAAAGGTCTTTGAGTTTTCAGCTAGTTTCATTTTAATTTTATATCAGAGTGGAAAGTTACTCCTAATTTACCTTAGTATGTCCATCTATAATCCAGGTGACAACTAGATTGACAAGCTATCAACTAGTTAATAAGCCATCAACCAAGTCATCAACCTTAACCAGTATCACTGAAGGAGTTGATAACTAGGTGGAAAAGCTCTCAACTAGTTTACAAGCCATGAACCAAGTCGTCAACCTTAACCAGAACATGAAGAGGAGTTGGCGACTAGGTTGACAAGTTGTCAACTAGTTGAAAAGACATCAACCAAGTTGTCAACTAAAGAAATTCTATTAATTTTATTCGGTTTTTTAGGGGTATTTTGGTCTTTTCCTCACTGCAAAACCCTACCCACACGACTTAAAAATATGAGAAGGCATTATTTTCCCCCTATCTTCAATCACTTAACACGTTATCTTTTCTCCTACTCTTAAGATCAATAATATTAAGGTTTTATCCAAAGAACAAGAAATTTAAGTTTTCTTTCCCCAAGAATGCAAGAATTCAAGCTTCTAAGTTCAAGAAAATCCTCAAGAAACATCAAGAATAGGGTTTCCTTCACAAGTTCATCATTAAAGTCCCAAAATTCAAGATTTCTTCACAAGATAAGAAAATTAAGGTATGTGGGTATTCATCAATGGGTCCCTTTTACCCATGGTTCTATTTTTATTTTATGAAATCCTCCCTGAAACTCATGAATTAATCTATGAAATTCCTAGTAATTTAAGTACAAGTCATGGTTACAAGTGTTTCCAAGTGAATTAAGCTATTTTATGTTTTATATTCAAATTCCTATGCCATGTTCAATCGATTTCATATCACAGTCTCAAATTATAAATTAAACTATTTCAAGATGTTATTTTTGCATGTTTTAGCATTTCCCCATGTCTAAGTTTATGATCGTCACATGTTTGATGAAATGCTTATGCTTTGGGTGCGTGAACCATGATTCCATATAATAGTTTTAAAAGCTTTGTTATCATATCTTATGATCATTCAGTGCTAGCAGGTTATGAACACTCGCTACCTATGTGTTTACATGATTTTAGATTTTTAAGTTATAATTCAGTTTGGCCATGAATCTTATCATTATACTTTGACATTCATGGTCATTATGAGCACTATCTAAAATAATGTTCAGTTATATTTAGTTTAGTTCAGTGCTAGTGTTTTTCGATTAAGAGTAGGATTTAGCACCAAATGAACCGAAGGATTGGGGCTCACCTGACAGTTAGAACTGAGTCCTTAGTAGCTGTCCATAAGTTCCAAAACTACGTAGACAACATAGAATTATGAGATTACCCCCACTAATTTAGGACTGACACTCTCTTAGGGGTCACCCACCAGTTTAGGAATGACTCCCAAGTCCTTCGGGACATCAAATTAGTGGATTCATATAGGCAGTGTTAGTACCCATGGCACGATACTGATTCTCTTCAAACTAAGGTTACAGGTTGGACCCTAATTATCCCATATTGGGGAATATTAATTACATGATACCTCCCATAGTTTTAGTCAGTATTCAGTGTATTCTCAGTTCAGGTTTGCTTGACTAAGTGTACAAATTACCAATTATTCAGTTATGCTGATTTCAGTCTTTCAGATTATAGATCATCTCTGAAAAATGTTTATACTTTGACTTGAATTCTTAGTTTTACATATTCATCTTTTCATGATCAGTATCCATACATGACCCTCAATTTAGTTTTATAGTATATCCATACATGACCCTCAATTTAGTTTTATAGTATGTTTAACTTTACATAAGATTTACATATAATATTCTTATTTTACTGCTTCCCAGCCTTAGATCTACTTATTCTACAAAAATAAAGATTGTAAGGAACTAAGTATAGTGATTCACCAATTTATCAAATTATGTTTGTTACTCATGTTTTAAGATACTTTAGTTTTCAATGTATTTCAGTCTCTTGGTGAGTCTACTTGCACTTAGCATGCAAGTTTTAAGATTATGTACCTAATCAATTCTGCATTATTATATTCACCACACTTACTCAGTATATTCCAAAAGTATTGACCCACATATATGTCTATGTGCTACATTGTCTCATAATAAAGGTACCACTTATAGCCTACACATCATAATCAACCATTTTGTAGCTTCCAGCTAGTAGATGATGAGTTTTTCTATTTTAGGAATGCCAGTCAGCTGTAGTTCATGTATTTCATTGTTATCATTCTTATATATTGATTTATGGTAGTTGGAGGCATGTCTTAGCTGCCTATAATCAGTATAGTAGAGGCTTCATAGATTGTCAGTCATAGTCATGATATATAATTCTAGTTTTTCTTCAGTTATCATGTTGTAAAATTTATTAGTATTTCATTTATTCAGACTTTATTAATGATCATATTTTTGCTGAGTAAAATTAGAATTTTATAAAATCTAAACCAGTTTCTTAAGTAGTACGCTAGTTCATGGGTTAGCTTCGGATCACTTATGATTCCTAGCACCATGTTACGACTAGGGGTAGTCTTGGGTTGTGACAATCTTGGTATCAGAGCTGAGTTCAAGTGTCCTAGGATGTCTATGAATTCGTGTCTAGAAGAGTCTTGCAGAATGCTACAAAGATATCTGTACTTTTCTTCGAGAGGCTATAGTCAAGCTTAAATTCATACTAATAGAGATTTCTTAGACAGTCCCTATAGATAGTTATGGGATTGCATACGGGATTAAAAGTATACTATCAGTTCCCTTTTGTTCTACATTTTAAAAGTGTTTATTTATGTAAATGAAAATCCTGCACTAAGCTAAAGTTAGTTATTCTTTTAGATTACTTCTCAGAATCCTAGAATAGTATATAATCTAGGGTTAGAAGCATAAACCCAAAAGTTTAGCAGTAGTAAAGTGGGAATACTGTTTATCAAGATTTAGTATATTATGTATCCATGGGGCTAGTTGTATGAAAGGTTGACCAGTTGGCTAGAAGCAGTGTATGCAAGAATTTAAGTTTATTGATTCAAAATTAAGTATGACGATGTAGGTATGATCTAGAGGTGTACCTAAGGAGATATGTGATTGTAGTATTTCCAAGTTTTTAAGGTGTGCTTAGATAGTACCATTGAGTTTATATATATGAATGAGGCTAGTAATGTAGTATATGATCTTCTTACCAGCTAAGTTATGGGCTATAGGCGTTGATGTCTAATGTTTTAGTGTAATGGTAATTCTCATGGTTTAGGGAAAAAATATAAGTTTAGAGATTTAATATTAGTAGTCGATGATGGAAGTAGTATGGTTCATTAAAGGATTGGGAATATTCATTTTATGTGTTAGAACGTAAGTTTGAATCTTAGATGATTGAGCTAATAGAAAGAAGAGTTAAAATTCTACATGGTGTAAACTCACGTCATGGTGGTTTTCCTAAAAACTCCAAGTTAGTTAGTGTTTAAGTAATTGTATGATGACAATTGGGGCTATAGAAAGTTAAGAGTTGTATCTCAAAAGGATGTATTAGCAGTGGGTTTACACTTTTAGGTGCAATTTTTTAAGGTGCGTTTAATATTTGTGTGTATTGTTATGTCTCAAACTCTAGAGTAAAGTGGTTGCAGTTCAGTTCAGAGTTTATTTAAAAGGGATCCACAGACTCAGAATGATGGCTTAAATCTAAGGGAGAGATGATAGAACAAGTAACTAAGTCAAGCTCTATGGTTTTAGTAGTGATGTCTGTATGTTGTGGAACAGCAGGAAGGGAGGATGATGCCTAACCCATTCTTATCTCAGTGCAAAGTTTTGTACTTCAGTCATCTTGATATTAACTCATGCCTTACATGTCAACTCTATGATCATAACTAATATTCATGTACTTTCCATAGAATCATGTACGCTTTGAATTCCTAATATAAGGAGTTCCTGTTTGCTCAGCAGTAAGAATCATCTTCCATGAATTTATCAACTCCAAACTTAGGTCATGCATCTCATGACTCATGTACCCATGCTTATAGTATGCTCAGTTCCCAGAATTCATGGTATGTTATAATGATCGGCAAAATTCTTATTATGGCATAAATGTCCTCAGTTTAGATCTCTTTAATGAATTCATGATTTTGGTACTCTATTCCTCAGACCTTAGTTAAGTGTCAAACTTATGCATTGTATCTTCTTATGCTTCAGGATCTCATGTTCTAACCTGTTAGTGACCTTTCCTTATGTCAAGATATTGATGATGAAAAATTATTTCGATGAAAGATAGTAAATGCTTTGAGTTAGGAAAAAAATCTTGGTATGTTTTGTTCAATGTAAGGCTATAAGTTTGAAGGAATATTAAGGTAGATATTTTGATATATGCCATGATTAGTTGAGAATACTATGTGTATCTTCTTAAGGGTAGTGCAAGAAAGTTGTTATTGATAGAGGTTTAGAGAATGGAAGAAAGACACTTTTATGGGTGTTTGTCTAGAAGTTTGAATGTGGTTATAATGATAGGATGACATATTGTTATATAAGTGGATAAATTCATTACGCGCTAATGAATTCCTCGTAAGATGTTGAATTTAACTGTTGAAGCGGTAAGGAGAATTCTCCGTGGGATGATAGTTATGAAAATGCATGGGGTATTGACTTTATGGTTCAGAGTTGTATTATGGTGTTATATGCAGTACCTTGATATTTTAAGTTAGGCTTGAACATGGTGAAAGTATGTATCTCAATTTAGAATTAGGTTAGAGTGGTTATATATACCCATGAGAGTATTTAAGGGGTGAGGATGAGTTTGAATTGGACAGTTGCAGTGCCTAAGGTCTAGTAATTCTATCGCAGCTTATGTTTCATAGGCCTATGTTGTATGTTACAGAGTTATAGCCATATTAAGATTCCTTACTCATATATCTTACTCAGATCATGACCAAGATTCATTCCTTCCTAATATTATTAGAACTTTATAGAAAGAGTGTTGAAGAAATACTCTAGCTAAGTATAAGCTTTTAGTATGATTCAGTCCGTATGGCCAGTAATTCAGTTTAGCACTCAGATAAGATGCTATGATTTTTCATCTTTTCATCTAGTCTTACTACCCAAAGTTTCATTAATATGGCTATTCCATGAGGTAATTTGTTCGCATATATGTAAGTTATCAATTCAACTCAGACCATGAAATATGTATCAAATTTAGCTATTTAGTCATGACTCGGTTCAAAAGTGTTCAATGAATGATCTTGTTTTGCAAAGTATTCCAGCGTTGAAAGTTTAATACCCCTTGTACTTCCTTAGTCTCGTTGTCTTATGATTCAAGCTTTCTTCACTAGTCAAGAAAATTAAGGTATGTGGGTATTCATCAATGGGTCCCTTTTACCCATTGATCCCCAAAACCCTATTTATATTCAAAGCATGGTTCTATTCCTATTTTATGAAATCCTTCATGAATCTCATGAATTAATCCACAAACTTCCTAGTAAATTGAGTAAAATTCATGGTTACAAGTGTTTCTAAGTGAATTAAGCTATTTCATGTTTTATATTCAAATTCCCATGTCATGTTCAATCGATTTCATGTCACAGTTTGAAATTATGAATTAAACTATGTCAACATGTTGTTTATGCATGTTTTAACATAACCCCATGTCCAAGTTCATGATCCTTATATGTTTGATGAAATGCTTATGCATTGGGTGTTTGAACTATGATTCTATATTATAGTTTTAGAAGCTTTGTTATCATATCTTATGATCATTTAGTGTTGACGGGTTAAGAACACCCGATACATATGAGTTTACATGATTTCAGATTTTCAAGTAATAAGTCAGTTAATCCATGAATCTTATCATTTTACTCAGGAATTCATGGTCTTGATGAGCACTATCAAAAATAATGTTTAGTTAAATTTAGTTTAATTCAGTACCAATGTATTTCAGTTGGGAATAGGATTTAGCACCGAGCGATCCTGGGGATAGGGGCTCACCCGCCAGGTATGACTGGGTCCTTAGTAGCAGTCCCTAAGTTCTAGAACTACGTAGTCAACGTAGGATTATAAGATGTCACCCAGCAGTTTAGGTCTGAAACTCTCTTAGGGATCACCTGCTAGTTTAGGACTGACCCCCTAGTCCTTTGGGACATCATATTAGGGGATCCACATAGCCAGTGTTTGTACCCGTGGTATGATACTGACACCCTTAAAACTACGATTATAGGTTAGAACTCGATTAGCTCATATTGGGGCATGTTGGTTAAATGATGCCTCCCACAGTTTCATTCAGTATTCAGTGTATTCTTAGTTCAAGTTTTCTTGACCAAGTGTACAGATATTCAGTTATTTAGTTATACAGATTTTAGTCTTTTAGATAACAGGTCATGTCAAAAATATGTTTATGCTTGGTCTTGCAATCTCAGTTTTACATGTTCATTTTTTGATACTCAGTATCCATACATGACACTCAGTTTAGTTTTTCAGTATGTTCATCTTTACAAGAGATTTACATATAGTATTTATGTTTTATCACTTTCCAGCCTCAGATTTACTTCTTCTACAAAAGTAAAGATTTTAAGGAACTAAGTGTAGTGATTCACCAGCTTATCTGATTGTGGTTGTTACTCATGTTTTAAGATACTTTAGTTTTAAATTTATTTCAGTCTCTTAGTGAGTTTACTTGCACTTAGCATGCATGTTTTAAGATTATGTACCTAATAAATTTTACATTATTACATTCGCCCCCACTTACTCAGCATACTCCAGAATTACTGATCCACATATATGTCTATGTGCTACATTGTCTTATAATGTTGGTACAATTTGTAGCCTACACATCTTAATTGGCCAGTTTGCAGCTTCCAGCTAGTAGATGATAAGTTCTCCTATTTTGGGTTCTCTAGTCAGTTGCAGTTCATGTACTGTATTATTATCATTCCTATATATTGATTTGTGGTAGTTGAAGGTATGTCCCAGCTGCCTCTAATCAGTAAGTAGAGGCTTCATAGATAATCAGTCAGAGTCATTTCCAGTCTTTCTTTAGTTTTATCATGTTGTAAAATTTATCAGTATGTAATTTATTTAGACTTTATTTATGATCATGTTTTATTGAGTAAAATTAGAATTTTATAAAATTTAAACCAGTTGCTTAAGTAGTTTGCCAATTCATGGATTAGCTTAGGATCACTTGTGGTTCCAAGGACTGTATTACGATAAGGGGGTAGTCTCAAGTTGTGACAAACTCGTTACCAAACCAGTAAAGGTGCCCTGAGTTACTTTCCTGACCACGATTCATGGTGATGACTCGTAGTGTGTCTTTATGCGTCGTAAGAGGACCTGTAGTTACTGGCACAATTTTTCTTGCATTTTTATTGGGGTCACTTTTGTAATTTACCTCTTTCCCCAGTTAAGACCCACGACCATAAGTCATCATTGAGGACTCTTTATCATCTAGAAACACATCAAATAGAATTCTCTCTTCTCTCAAATCCCCAAGTCAAGAACAATTAGGGTTTTCTAAGGATTGGTCATCTAGTTATCAAGTGGGGTTCCTTCTCTAAAATTCTCGACATATCAGGCATGCGTATCTCTCTCCAAACTTGTATTTTCATTATGGCATACAATGTCTAGGTATTTCCATGGTTTTAAATGTGGTGTTTTGAATTGTAGGTTGATGATTTTGGATTGTATTTTTCTAAATGGCATTCCCATGATTTTCTTCCATTATTTATGCTTGATTGATGAATTAAAAACCCATTGAGGTTCATGGGCATTATGGATGGGACGGGAGTCATGGATTCCCCTAAATAAATGGATTGTCGGACTTGTAATTGGTATTCACCTCAACCCACTTGCATAATTGGCTTGAAATATCATTTTCCCAACTTTTCTAAACTAATGCATTGCGTTGCATTTAGAAACAATTACCCTCCCCAGACCCCACTTGGTGGGAATATATTGGGTATGTTATTGTTGTTGTTGTTGCATTGCATAATAGATTAAAAGACTATAAACATTTTTGGAAAGGCATTGGTGGCCATGTACTAGATTTTAAATAGGGGATTAGGGGTTGTGGGTTTCCCCAAGTTGGAGGATAATTGGAATTACATGATTCTATAAGTTTTCAAGCCAATTGGTATGATGATACCAATAATGAATGCCATAATTAATAGCTGTTGGTTAATGGATAGGTTAAGTGTTATGTTTTAATTGGGCTTAAAGGGGGTTTTGTAGCTCATTGTGGAAGGTGGACATCCCGGGGGAACCGATACTGGAATCCACGATTTTTGATGTGGGGGCCTTTATGACCATGTTTATGGTTCATAGTATTTAAACATTTGGGATGGCTAGGCTATGATGGAATCCCTGGACCTTTCTCAGATTTCTTTGATTCGTGTGACTAACACACACTTGGTCCCTTTTGGTGGGGAAGATGAACCCATATAGCTCGTGGCTTTTTTTAGGATGGTTAGAGATAGACACTCCAGATTAATCATTTTAAATCTCATGTTAGACCCAGTTCCCTACTCCAAAATTAGGTATATATGTATATTTTCATGTATGTGAACATGCACATTGAGTTTGGATTGATATTTAGATGGTCTTAATTTATCCCTTATCCTGAGTTACATGCTAGAGCTTACTCGGCTAATTGTCCTAGGATGCTACATTGTTTCATAATGTAGGGTCCTAAGACACTTCTTTTACCCTTGTAAAGCATTAGGTGATCCGGTTGGTCCTGTTCACATCAACAATGTCATTTTCATTATTATTGTTATTATCATGGTCAGGGGAATGTTCCAACCTAGTTTGATATTTAGATTGGCTTTAGAGGATTTTGTGAACATGTGTAGGTTGAATGGTTGTTATAAATTCTTAGAGCCTAACTTTGAGTTACTTTGATTATCTTATTATAATGTTTGGCTATTTTCCAATATTTTTTCGATTATGTCTTGGACAGGATATAGGGGTGGTCTCTGACCCTCGGTAGTCTTGAGATACCCATTACGACTAGGCCCAGGTTCAGGTTATGACATTGACTTTGATAGTACTCATAGTCTTTTTATTAAGGGTCTTGTACCGACTTTACTAGGTTGTAGAAGGACATTATACTTTTCTTTTTACTCTTCATTTAGGCTGTTGTTCTTACGATTTGTGTCTTGTATTTTTGTTAATTGCATAATTCTCATATTTATGTCATTTCATACGAACTATCCAATTAATTACAATTTTAAGCTACAGTTTGGCTTACTTACTGATGGGATGAAATAATTGCAATTCCTATTTAAACTATATTATCAGCACAAATTTGGAACAAATATGGATCCCCCAAAAAGAATTTCCACACATCCAAATGAAATTTCTTTTAATGATGAATAGACAAGTTTGCAATTATCATAAGTATCACATCACTCACCAAATAATGAGCATAATATTCCAACTATGGAATCCAATCCTATAATGTAGCCAATACTTGTTTTTCCTGAAAGTATCATCATGTCAATCATATCATCCAATTTACATATTGCCTCTTTCTTATGTCTGGATAAGTGATTAACCATTTGATTTTTTATCCCATTTGATCCCTGACCACAAAGTTAAATTCTTGTAATAGAAGTACCTATTTCAAATCAATCTTATCTTTCATTGTTCTTCACCAATAGATAACTAAATATTTCTTAGTCAGTGTGTAAAATCATGTTAGTTCCATGCAAAAAGGCTCTAAACTTCTAGACAAGGGAAACCATAATAAACAACTCTTATTCTATCAATGAATTATTCCCTAAGTCCTATTATATGCTTTGATAGCATAATATATAGGATGGAGAATAGGTTTATGCCTTTTTCCTAGGATTACTCCTAAGTTCCACTCTATTTGCATCAGTTATAATTTTAAGAGGAATAGATCAGTCATGCACAATAATGAAAGGGGTCGAGATCAATTTCTCCTTAAGGCACTAAGATGGCTTTAAACACAAATCAACAAACAAAAATAGCGCTGCTTTATCAAACAACTTAACAAAGGATATGCTACTTTAGAAAATCATTAATAAATGCATGATAAAATATAAAATTTCCAAAATACTTTGAACATCCTTTACAGAAACCAACGGTGACAATTTTTAACCCACTTAATCTTTGCCCAATCAAACTTTATCCCATTTTAGAGATCTTGTGAGAAGTACTACACCTTCTTTCGCCTTAAAATGAAATTTCTCCCAATTTAGCACCATATTGGTCTCCTTACATCACGTAACACATTACCTAAGTGAGCAAAACATGACTTGAATAAATATCCTACCGCCAAAAAATCATCCTTAGATATCTCATTGGCGTCATTCATCATACCATAGAATATGGATACCATATAATGCTAAAAGTTTAGTAATGTATTATAACATCCAAAAGGCATCTCTTTAAATATGTCCCATATGGAAAGTGAAAGTAGTCTTCTTTTGGTTTTTAAAAGCAATCAAATTTTAATTGTATCCTGAATAACAAGAAAGAACATAGTAACATCTTCTACCGGAAAGAAAGTCTAACATTTGATCCATAAACAATATCAAAAAGTGATATTTTTGATTCCACTCATTCAACTTACTCATTCAACTTCCTATAGTGCATGCACACTACCTAGCTTGTGATTGACCTTATTGGAATAAACTCATTTTTTTGTATTAGGAACTATAGTAATCCCATTTTTTTCCATATATTTGACAGGGATTACATATTTACTATTGGAGATGGAATAAACTATAACTAAGTCTAACCAATATATGATTTACTTATTTACTGCCTCTTGTATAGATGGATTCAACTTACACTAATGCTCATTTTCTAGGAATATAATCGGGGTCAATATGGATTTTATGAGTTCAAATACCCAATAAAATGCCAATGATGTTAGTAATGGATCAACCCGTAGTCATTTTTGACCTTTTAAATATAGACACTAAAGCTTCTACTTATTATTCAACCAAATCTTGTTGCTTTAGAAATAGCAAGGTATTCTTAGCTTCTATGAAAGCATTTCAATGATGGGATTTTTAATGACCCTCTAGGTTATTTTTTTTACTGTCATGAATTTTTTGGTTTCAATCTTTCCTATAGCTTTCCTAAATAATTTATTACTTTCCTGGGCTAGTGGTTTGGTTCATGAGTAGTTTCTTTGGGTTTTAACCAATTTTCTAATTTTGGAACTTTTGAAGTTGACAAATAGTTCTCTGTTGAAATAGCTAGTACATAGCCTTAGATGAAATTTGAACAGTTTTGTTAGCTTGAAACCATAGGTTTTACGCTATTCATCTTTTGGTTCAGATCTTGAATCTTTAGGCTTGTTCTGAGCTATTGGATAAATGGAAAGAATAGGTGTAGGACCCCTTTTTAGTCAAAATGACCTTAGTTTTTAATTCTTTTGATTCTATTACGCCTAAAATGTTGTTTCCAATAGAGTAGCATATTTCATTTGAATGGATGAGATTCTAAATAAATCTTAATCACCTAATTGGAGTCTATTTTAACTTAGCCTTTTAACTTAGCCTAATTTTTTATGCTAAGTATCAGGTACAACTACTTTATCAGATTGGGGAATGCTTAAGATATATCCAATTTAGTGGATGAGTTCCTCATTAGTGGTATTTTGCTATATTGGAAAAGAGTTCTCTAGCTGTCTATAGCCACTTCTTTAGTCATTTGGCCACTTTAGAGAACACAGTTGGACAATGTACATATAATATCTCCATCCCCATTTCAATTTACAAGTCCCAAAAACTTTATTGTTGCAGTATTAAGCTGGGAAATCATCAAGATTTTATTCCAAAAAAATTTGGTAAGGTCGTTATACACTTCATGATCAATTCCAAGTAAATATTCCTTATTAATTCTATATTGTTTTCCTTAAATCCTTGATTTTGGGAATTTAGATCCATGGACTTTGGGACTTATTTTGGGGCTTCTAGACTCGAATCATGCTAAAATTATGAGCTTGTGATATTGGAAGTGTGAGGGACCTAATGACAAATTCAATTTTTAAATTTTGTTCATGGGTCCTATAGAATGATTTTGACCCAATTTTGGCCTAAAATGTATAATTTTGATAAGGTTCTTATTTTACTTGTATTGACATGTGGATTATGATTGTGATAATATGACAACTTTTTGAGGTTGAGTAGAGAGGACAAATAAGTCATAGTTCAAGGTTGTTTTTAGCTCTAAGATAGGCTACTGTCTACTTTCTTCTATAATTTCCTATATGCAATTGTGTATTGCATAACTTGCATATGGTGTATAGTTCCGAGCTTTAGACTATAATTATGCTTTGGAATCCTTTGTTTAGGTAGTGCCCCTTTTGGTGTGGATAGTATGTGTAATATTCTTTTAACTTGAATTTTAAGCCTTAGATTAGTTTCAAGTTGGTGCTTGCCTTAGAAAGGGCTCCTTGAGATATTTTAGTTAGCATAGCAATTCCATAAAGTAAGTATTCTAAAATAGTACCATAGCACATGGGTCTTAGACTTCATCAGTAATAGGTGGTATACATAGTATTGATAATTGTCTTATTTACTCACGATATTATGTCAACAACTAAGATTATATTTAACATCCTTTTATACTTTCGATAACCTTAGGATGAGATTAGAAATCTTTAGTGTAGGTTTGGGGTAGTATATAACATAAGGATGGTTGTTGTATGTTGGTAGACCCAAGTTCATAATTATGACTCAGTTGAATTCAAGGTTAGTGTACTTCACTCTTGAAATACTATGATTTTGAGTTATAGACATTTATGTGGTTATGCTTTATTTTTGTGCATACTTATGATGGCATGCATACATTTATATGTGCATATTCCTGCAGTCTGGTTTGATTCCATAAAAAAGCATTTATTTCACTATCATTCTTCAAGGGATTATTCATATTTCCATGCTTAACCAAATTAAAATCTAAAATCGCACCACCCTTACTATTGGATGACAATTCTTAAGACTAAAATATACACTTTTATTGAGGTTATTTAAGAATATTTAGAGAAATTTTAACCCTTATTAGTCATTGGATTATTATCATTTTAAAAAGGATTTATCTTGGATTCAATTTACTAATTTTGACCGTGGAACATAATTTGTAAAGGTTTTACATACACACTGATTAGTAAGGTAAAAAAGTGGATCATCTTAGTCCTAGTTAGATTTTCTAAACCTATCATATTTATGATTACTACTAATTATATTCTTGGAAATCTTATTTTTTGATTGAGTAGCGTGTACAAATATCCCATGTCTGCTATGGTGAAACACCTTAGGTTCTGGTCCTTGCTAAGTTTTTTAGTTTTTAGCCTTTTATTGATCATACGACTTATCATACTAGTCATATAGTATGGGTACAGGTCTAGGGATCCTCATCATATGTTGATTAGTGTCATATTGGCCAAGTTCTATTCTAGTTATGACAAGACTCCATATGAGTCGTATATGCATGATAAAAAAAGTATGGTCAAAATCATATATTTTTCAGCATCTAGCCTTAACATTCTTCTTAGGGTATGAATTGAATGGTACTAATCATATGGTAGGGTACGATTTAGGCTAAGGAGTTGTATGTTAGACAGAATGTGATGTCCAACATTCGGATCAAGGTATAAGTGGAAGGTACCACTCGTATGATATGGATATGAGTGAGGGGTCCCAACTGTACCCATATGCAGAAATTTTGATAGTTTAAGTTGGTGATATTCTGGACATTTCCCCTCTTAAATTTCTTTGACCCCATAACTTAACACACTCTTGGGACTTTATTAACCTACCATTCCCAAATCAAAAACACTTAAATCTATCCCAAGCTCTTGGTGCAAAAAGAGGATAGGGCTTTCTCGAGTTGGTCCATTACTGCTCCCAATGTTGGGTTCTCTCAATCTTATTTGGTATCTAAGTCATGTTACTCCTACCTCATTGTTAGTTCAACAAAAACAAGTTTTACGTAATTGTTTTCAAGGAACTATTTTGGGTTTGTAATGGTTTTGAAAAATAAGTTAGGATTTTGGTTACTAATGGTTGGATGATGTTCTCCCATGTTTAATTTATGGTTTTTCATGTTATAATATTGGTTTGAAAAATGTGGCTGCATGAAAATGGTTAATTTATACTAGATTTTGATTTTGGAAATCTTATGCCCTTATCACGTTTGTTAAAATGCCTATGAGAATGCTTTTGTCACCTAGTTTTTGACTTTTATTGAAAACCTTGCATTTCATAATATGGTAACGGAACCCTAATTATTTTAATTGAATTAAATTATTAGAAAAGGCCTCGGTGACCATGGTTTTAATTGATTTGAAATCCTATAGGGTAAATGGGAATCCCCTAAGACTTGGCTAATGACAGTGCTTGCAAGCTATATTCGGTATGTTGATACCACTTCGTAATGTCTTGGTAATTAACTATGGAATTAGTGGTTTGGTTATGTGATAAAGGTTTTTAATTGGGCAAAAAATAATAGGTTGTCATAGCTAACCGTGAAGGTGTGAATCCAAAAGACGAATACTGGAAACTCATGTTTGCCAACACTAGGGTTGGTCATGGTGAAAATATACTTGTCGGTACACGGGAATCCCCTAAGAATAAAGTTTATACTTGTATATATGTAATATGGAGGGTGAAGGGTACAAGGGAATCCCCGACCCCTATGATATCTTCGATTCATGCAACTACATGCATTGGGGCCCGTTAAAGGGGTAACACTGGACCCATATAACCCATTGGTGGTTTTAGGATGGTTAAACTACACAACCCTTGTTAAAGATTTAAATGTATACCAAACCCAGCACCCTTTCCCGACATGGAATATATATATATATATGTCTTGTACTTGGTTATTTACCTAATTTTAAATGTTGATAATATTTTTTCCTTATTCCTTCGTACATGCTAGCGTTTACCCACTAACCTATCTTTGGGCCTGTATTGCCATGCGATGCAGGAACCGGCCATACTACTCCTCCTGCTCAGTGATTTGGATTCAGGGACAACATTTGTATTAGATTAAAGTGGTGAACTTCCACACTCTGGAAGACTCCATTTCATGATATGGATATCTTTTCATAATTTTTTTTATTTCATAGACATTGATTTTATCTATGGCCGGGGGCATATCCTGACTAGATGTTCTTGGTTTTCGATTTGAGTCCCTGTTTGACTACTAGAGGCATGGGAAGTGTCAGTATTGGTGTCATCCTTGGAATTGGTATTGGTATTGGGGCAGACACTAGTTTGATGTTTTATTGGATTTTTGGCTGGTTATGGTTATGTGAAACCAATTATCCAAAACCAATTATCCAAAACCACCATTAATGCATATAAAGCATAATTAAAATATGAAAAAACCACAACCAAGCATTTATAGCCAAAACCCCCAAATCATACTTGAAAACCAAAAATCATACAACATTCAAATCATGAAAACATTGTGTATAATCAATTTCTTTAGATGGAGCTAACAATAAGGGAAGAGAACATGCCTTAAGACAAGAGGATGATGGAGAGAAAGCACCAAGACAAGCCCCACTTTACTCCATAAGATGAAACCCTAACTTCCTTTTCCGATGAACTCTAGAGAGGATTTAAGAATGTTTTCTAATTATTTAAGATTACAATCGTAGGGTAAATAACCTCCCAAGTGTAATATAAGTCGTGGGACCTCATTAGTATAAGTGGGGAAATGTCCAAATTACCCTCACTTAAACTGCACTTAATTCCTATCATCGGGTACTACTGACCCTTATGAGTCATATCTTTTACGAGTGGTACGTACCCATCTCTCGTACCCTAGGATCCCCCTTTGACCCAATGCTGTCCAAGGTATGACACACCTAAATCCAAGTCGTATTCATGGGTACGACAAGTATCCATAAACCATACCCCTGGCAGAATTGAGTTTTAGGAGGTATGAACATTGACCACTATGCGAGTCCATGGTACAACTCATACCTTGGATTACGGTTCATGGCTAGTCACTCGTACTCAAATCCAACTTAAATTAGCAATTCTAAGGTTAAGTGAAGTAACTAAACAACCTGTATACTCTGATACGATCCATACCACCCAAATCATACCCATTCCAGTAACTAAATCCATCCCACCAATGAACATTTGTTAACAAATGAATGGACCATACCACCCGTACTCAAGAATATAACTTGATTACCTAAGTCATATCTTTCCCAAAAACTAAAGATCAAGGAAATTTTCTAAGGTCCAGAAACTAGGGTATTTCAGTCTCCCCCATTAGGAACATTCGTCCCTAAATTTTGGACAAGGTAAGGGTAAATACATGCACAAGTCATTTGAATTATCAAATATATTCCCAATATTTAACAAAGTTTGAAAACAAAGATTTAATCTTTCATTTAACAAACTAAAAAAAAAAAGATGTTTTGAAGAACACATACCTTCCGTACGAATCCCAGGAGAAGAAAACAGGTGTGGATACTTGAACTTCATTTCCTCCTCCACTTCCCATGTAGCGTCTTTCACCTTATGGTTCCACCAAAGTACCTTAAATGAAGCCACATCCTTGGTCCACAACTGAAGAACTTGCCTATCCAAGATCTCAACCAGGACCTCTTCATAAGATAGAGAGTTTAAGATACCCAACCCCTCCAAAGAAATAATCGAAGAATGATCACCACTTCAGTTCCTTAATATAGAACAATGTAATGCCGAATAAATGGAGCTCAAACCAGAGGGAAAATCCAATTCATAAGCCACATTACAAACCCTTTATATTACAATATAAGGACTAATATACCGGGGACTAAGCTTCCCCTTCTTACCAAACTGCATTACTCCTTCCAAAGGAGATACCTTTAGGAACACCCTATCCCTAACTTCAATCTTTAAGTCTCTATGCCTTACATCTGCATAGGACTTTTGGCAACTTTATAAAGCCTTAAGAATATCCCGAATCACCTTCACCTTTTCCATAGCCTGATAGACCAAATTCAGACCGAACATATCCGTCTCACCAAGCTCGAACCAAGTAATAAGTAATCTACGCCTTCTACCATATAATTCCTTAAAAAGGTATGTACCAATACTAGAATGATAGCTATTGTTGAAAGCAAACTATACTAAAGGTAGTTGCTCAACCCAGCTGCCACCATAATAATTCAAACATTCCCAAAGCATATCCTCCAATGTTTGAATAGGTTTTTCTGCTTTTCCATCCTTCTAAGGATCAAAAGCAGTACTTACACTCACCTTAGTACCCAATCTCTTTAGAAAAGACCACCAAAAATTAGATAAAGAATGCGTACCACAATCAGAGATAATCGAAACAGGTACCCCATGCATCCTTACAAAATCCTCTAAAGATATAACTTTGCTCAGTCCTCCACCAGAAAGTTAGTCCTCATCAGCAAAAAAGTGAGTGGACTTTGTCATCCAATCCACGATGACCCAAATTGAATTTAATTGTTTCCTTAAACGTGTAAGACCAGGAAAGAATCCATATTGATTACCTCCTATTTCAACTCGAGCAAATCAATTTCTTGATACAACCTACCAGGTCGCATGTGCTAAACATTAACTCAGTGACGCACTACGTATTTGGACACAAAATCAGCCACATCCCTTTTCATACCATTCTACTATTATATTTTCTTGAGATCATGACATATTTTTGTCGAGTTAGGATATAAAATGTAGTGTGATTCATGTGCCTCAGAAAAGATCCTTTTCCATAAACCATCGACATCAGGAATGCAAAACCTCCCTTGGTACCATAAAGTACCATCATCATAGATGTAGGACACTATTACCTTTTGCATACCTAAATTACTCTTGATTTTCATCAAGATAGGATCTACCACTTGCTTCTTCTTAATCTCTAAACCAAGAGATGACCCAACGACTTTTTGTACCATCATACCATAATCTTCAGAGTCCAAAAGATGAACTCTAAGATTATCTAAGCATGAATATATTTCACCAATTCCCACTTTTATTTCTACACATAAGCCAAACTCACTATGGAAAATCTACTAAGAGCATCAACAACTATGTTAGCTTTACCTGGGTAATAAGAACGACTCACATCATATACCTTGAGAAGCTCCAACAATCTCCTCTGCCTGAGATTCAACTCCTTCTGAGTAAACACATACTGTGGACACTTATTATAAAAAAAAATGTCTATTGCACTCTATACAAATAATTTTGCCTTATTTATAAAGAAAAAACCACTGCCAACAGCTCCAAATCATGGGTAGGATAACTCTTCTCATGCACCTCAACTGCCTAGAAGCATAGGCAATCACCTTTCTATGCTGCAACAAGTCACAACCAAGTCCTACACTAGATACATCATAATAAACCACAAACCCCTCACTGCCTTCAAGCAATGTCAAAACTAAATCCGAAGTTAGCTTATCTTTCAACTTCTTGAAACTCTCCCCACAAGTATCCATCTAATAAATTTTTACCTTTTTTTGAGTCAACATTGTCAGTGGAGTAGCTATCATAAAAAAACTTTCCGTAAATTGTCGATAATACCTAGCCAAACCTAAGAAACTTCAAATGTCAATTAGAGTTGTAGGTCTAGGACACCTTTTAACCACCAACACCTTTTGAGGGTCCACCATGATCCCTTTTCTAGAAATAATATGACCAAGAAATGTCACAGTGTTCAACCAAAACTTATACTTGGAGAACTAGGCATAAACTGCTGCTCGTTTAAGGTCTGCAGTACCACACCGAGGTGATTAGCATGATCCACCTTACTCTTGGAATGAACCAGAATGTAATCAACAAACACAATGACAAAAGAGATCTAAGAACTGCCTAAAAACCCTATTCATCAAGTCCATAAATATCATTGGGGCATTAGTCAAACTAAATGACATCACCAATAACTTAAAATGCCTATAACAATTTTGAAAATCCATTTTAGGTATATCCTACTCCTTAATCTTAATTTGATATTTCCTGGATCGAAGATCTATCTTAGTGTAACAACCCAATTTTTTGAAATTGGAACGTCACATGGTGCTCATGATCCTGAAGGACCATAAGCCAACCCTCTACTGATATCTGTACCTGAACACTATATATATAGATAATAAATGTTGAAACTAGCCATAAGGTTCAAAATATCTAAAAATACTTAAAATTTAAAATTGAATACTGATACACCTGTCTGAAAAGTCTCTAAACTATCTGAACTGTGGAGTTGATGGGACATGTCCTAAACTAAATCCGTCTACTAAAAATAAACAAAATCTAGTGCAATAATGATAAAAGGATCATCCTCTAGTGAAGAGTACTCCCTGCTATGTCTACTTCAACTGATTAGGACTTAGCTGCTAAGGGTACTCTGGATCTCGTGGGTCTGAACCTATGGTGTCAAATAAAACACCATAGCGCAAATGTATCAGTATGAAAATATACCAAGTATGAAGATGAGGTAAGGCTAAATGCAATGTCTCATGCATGAACAATTACAAAAATGAATAATCATGAGAGTACTGAATGAGAACACATGCATGAATGCACGAACCATAACTGAAATCATTGTGACTCAAAATACTAAAACTCAGACACTACTTTACTTCTGTCTGAACTCACTAGTAATGCCTGAGATACTGAACACTGAATTATCTAATACTAATAACTGAGTACTGGTGTTGATATCAATCTTATCTAGCGATTGATCTTGAAAAATAATGATACTGAAGCTGATTGACTAAGTGTACTCACATCATACACTAAATTTTAAGCCTTACTACTCTCAACTGACTGCATCGGAGATCAAACCTCTCTAGTAGATTATTTTGGAATCTACTACCAATGATAACAAATGATCATGCCTGAATCTGACAACAAAAATACTCAACTGAATCTGAGACTAAGAATAAGCCTTACTGACGAGTGATCTCTAGATCTGATAACAAGAATACTCAACAGAATCTAAGACTAAGATCAAGCCAATCTGATGGGTGATCTCTAGATCTGATAACAAGAATACTCAACTGAATCTGAGACTGAGATCAGGCCTATCTGACGGGTGATCTTGGGATCTAATAATGAGATTACTCAAATAAATATAAGAGTGAAATCAATACTATCTGATGGGTGTTCTCGAGATCTGATAATGAGATTACTCAACTGAATATAAGACTAAGATCAAGCCTATCTGATGGGTGATCTCTAGATCTGATACTGAATAACATTATATGGGACCAAGACTTTCTGACAGGTGGTCCATGAATTAATAGAACTATCTGAGTTCCTCACTAAGATAGATGACTGTATCTGATAGTCTTGATTTCTGAAGATTGATACTAAAGCTGCAATTATGGAGAGTATTCACTTAACCGACATGCACTAAATCTCAACTGGTTATCTGACTAAGTTAAGATGAATTCACTTAGTTCTGTATCTAATAGAATACTATTGAATCTTCTTATCAAATGACACTGAGCTCGGGATAGATTACTCGAATACTACTGACGATTGAACTAAACACTTGAATACTACTAGATCTGAGGTGAGTACAGAATTGAGGCTAGATTATTATCTATACTGAGACTACGAAGATTACTTAGATTACTTAAGTTCCATATCTATTTGAGAGTATAGATTTCTATAACTCACTGAGTTCTAGAATCATGGCTCGACTAGAACTATCGTGAAAACTGACACGGGCTCTAGAAACAGCTAAATTTTCAGGTATAAACACCCCCAGGGCTCGATAACATAAAAGTAAAATATAACAATTATTGAATAATCAAGACCATGGACAATAATTCACCATCACAATCACTAAGGCATCAGTTCAACCATTTAGGAATCCTGAACATGTAATAACATAGGGGGACATGCTATTGGATCATACTCCATTCAATAAGGCCTTGCATAAAAAACTTAGCATGTATTAAAGTCTTAGCATGTATTGAAGAGCACATAATTGGCGAACTTCATGCTATCATTTCACAATTCATTCATCAAACACTTAGCATGTATTAAAGTCTTAGCATGTATCGAAGAGCATATAATTGGGGAATTTCATGTTATCATGCCACAATTCATTCATCAAACACTTAGCATGTATTAAAATCTTAGCATGTATCGAATAACACATAATTGGGGAATTTCATGCTATCATGCCATAATTCATTCACTAGGGCTTTTCAACAAACACTTGGCATGCATGGGCTTGCACACAATTGGGGATTTCTAGGCAACATGCTATAATTGTTCTAATTCCTTCACATAAGCGTTTTATCAAACATATGGGGAGCATGATTTGCTTATTCAACAATTTCTATACTTAATTGACATAAACACACCACATAACAAGAAACTTAAAGAGGGTTTATCATGAACATCACATGAATATCATATACTAGGGTCAAATCTAGAAAACCTTGTAAATAAATATGAATCACAATTCAATAATAGCACGAACATCAATTTCAACTCACATGAATCATAAAAAATCAAAAACATAAAATCTTTGAAATTTAGAAAAGGGTTCGTGAGCTTCTTGGATGAAAGGGACCCAAGAATCAACATCTGCATACCTTAGAGAAACTCATTCTTGAAAGCCCTTGGAGTGATTCTTGATTTATTGAAAAGTTAATGGAAGGATCTTGACAAAAAGCTTATTCAATTATCTACAACAAAAAGTCGATATTTGGGAAATTCTACATGGTTCAAAATACTTCTCACTTGGGAAGACACTTCTCAATCTTTTAGGGATGGATTAACACATTACTGAACACACTCTAAGGCTCAGACTACATGAGAATTTTGACGAGTGTTACACTTAGAGAAGAACTTGGCACCTTGCAACTGGTCAAACAAATCATCTATTCTTAGAAGAAGATACTTATTCTTGACCGTCACCCTTTTCACTTGCCAATAGTCAATGAACATCCAAAGGGAACTATTCTTCTTGCGCATGAACAACACTGGTCCAGCCCATGGGGATATGCTAGGATGAATAAATCCCTTATCAAGCAGATTATGAAATTACTCCTTGAGTTCCCTCAACTCATTCAAAGCCATTTTATAAGGACAAATAGATATTGGACGAGTGTCCAAAACCAAATCAATACCAAACTCTATTTCCCTATTTGGATGAACACCAACAAGATCATCCAAAAAGACCTTGGGAAAATCATTTACCATCAGAAATTAATGTAGAAAAGGACCTTTTGAATTTGAATCTTTAACCTAGACCAAGTGGTAAAGAAAACCTTTAGATATTAACCTCTAAGCTCTAAAATAAGAAATAAACGTCCCCCTAGGAGTTAGGGAACCACCCTTCCATTTTATAATTGGTTCACCAAGGAACCTAAAGACAACCTTATAGGTCCAACAATCTAAGGACGTGTAATAAGAGTGTAACCAATCCATCCCTAGAATAATGTCAAAATCCACCATATCCAACTCATATAGATCTACCAAGGTCTGCTTGCTACCAACAGATACCGCACACCCCCTATAGACTCTTTTAGTAATAACTGAGTCACCTACCAGGAAAGAAATAGAAAAAAGACCTAAAACAACCTCAGGATAAAAACCAAAACACAAATCCATATATAGGGTCACATGGGAAAGAGTGGACCCTGGGTCAAGTAGACAATACACGTCACAAGAAAAGAGTTGTAACATACCATTAATGATATCAAGTGATGCCTCAAATTCCTACCAAGATGCAAGAGCATACAACCTATTTTGGTCTGTGCCAGAACCAGAAGTAGGAGTAGACGCCGAGGTCACACCACCAGGTGCAGAAGCAGAAGATGAAGCAACTAGAGTTTTGACCGCTTTCGATGCACCCTTTTTGACTGAATAATTTCTGAGCATATGGCTTGGCTGGATATATTTAAAACACTTGTCCTTACCTACATCACAATAAGCCTAACTAAGATGACCACAAAACTGGAAAGGTAGGTATGAATAAGTTGACTAACTCTTACTCGCCTGAGATTAGGCACCTGGTGCCCGAAAATTATTACCACCTTGTGGACGCCTATCACCCAACTACTTCGAATAAAAAACTCTAGCAGTATAGAAAGAACTACAACTCCCCTACTTCTTCAAACATTTACCTCCATCTCGACCACTTTGATGTTGAGCACCACTCTGCTTAGAGAACCTACTCCTCTTACCTGCCTTTCCCCAAACTCTACCTATTTTCTTTTTTTATCCTCCACCTACTGTATATGGATAACCAATCTCAAAATGTCCATATCCTTGATCAACAAAGTAGTTTAACTTTGAAGGATCATATCCCAAGATATCCCAAAAGTGAACTTTCTCATCTTTGGATCATGTCATCCACCAAATAGGAGCATACCTTAATAGCTGATAAAACTTCAAGGCATATTCCTTGACAGATATTTTACCTTGCATGAGATTCACAAACTCCTCTATCTTTTCTTCCCTCACCTCTTGGAAAAAGAAATGATCCAAAAAGTATTAGAAAAGGCATCCCATAAGGACAAATCCTCCACATCACCTCTATTCCTATTCCACCCCTCATAATATTGCTACATAATACACTTGAGTTAATAAGCTGTAAAATTCACACCTTCCATATTTGTGGCCTGCATCACCCTGAATATCTTCTCTATTTCATTGAAGAAACCCTGAGGATACTCGTCCACCTTCTCACCAGTAAAAGTAGAAAGATTTAGTTTTATAAACTAGCCAACCCTTATGGCATTAACAGATAACCCACCAGATGCATCCCACTCAGCCCGAGTAGTAACAAATAGAACAATAGTATGAATAAACTGGCAAAATTTTGTATGTTACCTCACCTTAAGGTGGACTAGCAAAAATTGAAGGAACTCCACAACAATATGGATAGGACCTTGAGATTGAGTGTGCTTTAGGTTTAGGGCTTACCCCATAAATATTTTCCCCAGATGGGATAGAAGAATTTCCTTATGTTCTCGATCATCGAGGCATGATCTTCAAAGTTAAAATCAAGGATTAGAAAAGAATTCCTAGACTAAAACTCCAAGCTTGAAAACAAAATACCAATAAAGTAAAACATTGCTAAATGCCCTTTAGCCTATCCCTTACCAGAATGGAGTGCTGCACACTACTAAAAGAGACTCTTTGAGACACGGCTTGGTAGACTCCCAATTGATAGTGAACCTAAAGATTTGATACTAAATTGACATGACCCGACTTGGGTCCTTCTTGTAATAGGAATCCTAAGTCCATCCAGGACCAGAGACCACCCCCGCTACCCAACCCAACCTCCAGTCGTCTAACTGGAGTTAGCTGAATTTTAAGCATATAACAAGATAGTGTAACAAATTAAATGAAGACTCTAGCTTAGTATCACAACCATGATCAACCCAATCGAGTCCAACTATCCCATACCAACCGTCCAACCCTACCAAGCTAAACCAAAATCATAAATTCAACTATAATAAAATAAGTTCCATGAATAACTAAATAATTCCAAAAAATATGATGGAATAGTGAGAGTTTTTATCTAATTATGTCAGCCCTAATACCAATGCCAATACTAAGGATGACACCCATACAGATCCCACCCATTCTAACCCATAGTAGTTCCAAAAAAGGCTCTAACCAAAAGAATAAAAAAATCTAGTTGGGACATGCCCCCAACCATAGCCAAAACCAATATCTATACACAATCCAAAAAATGTAATAAAATCCATGAATGGAGCCTTCCTGAAAAATAAAAGCATACCACTTCAATACAAAGCTGACCCCCAAATGTCCGAATGCTAAGCAGGAGGAATAGAATGGTCAGTTTTAACATTGCATGGGGATACAACTGCCTAAACATAGGTTAGTGGGTAAATGTAATCATAAATTTAGGATAAGGATAAAATAATGCCATTTAAGAAAACCAAGTAAAACTATCCATATACACAACACACATATATATATATAACCATGTCGAGAAAGGGGACCGAGTTTAGCATGTATTTAAGACCATTAACCTGGGTATGTAAAGCTTAACCATCCTAAAACCATACACAAAATATATGGGTTAACTGTAACCCCCTGAATGGGCCTCGATGTGTGCAGCTACATTAACCAAGGATACCATAAGAGTCAGGGATTCCCATGTACCTTTCACTCTCTATGATACATATGTATAGTGTACCTAGAGGATTCCCATGTACCTCATAAGTATCCTACAAGGTGTCCATAACCTACCCCTCATGTCGGAAAACATGAGTTTCTGGTGTTCATCCACTGGACTCCTACCTTTATGTTAGCTTTCACACCCCTCCAATATTTCCTAATTAAAACCAATTTCCAACCAAACCATTACTCCATTATTATTAACTAAGTCCATTAGTAGTGGTATCGTCATCCCAACCATAACATGCAAGTATTGTCCTTAGCCAAATATTTTTGTGGTTAAGGGATTTTTATCTACCCAAAGACTCTATTATCTAATTAACTTGGGGATTTTCATGTACCCCATAAGTATCCATTATATTATTAGGTTGTGGGATTCCCTTGTACCCAACAAGTATGTTTGTTAAGACAAATTATTCCAAAACCAGTAATATCATTTAGTGTTCCTTTACCAAGTTTAAATTATGCATAAGTTCCATTGAAAACCCAATATTATGGTGAAAACATTATTATAGGAATTTTATCAAACATATTAGGGGCATAGTATTTCCAAAACCTAAAACAAATTACCAAACAACCATTCCCATATAACCAATTATCCTAAACCACTAATAACACATTTAAAAGAATAATTAAAATATGAGAAAACCATAACCAAGCATTTATAGACAAAACCCCCAAATTATTCAATATTCACATCATGAAAACATTGTAAAAAAACCATGCCTTTAGTTGGAACTAACAATGAGGGAAGAGAATATTCCTAAAACCAAGATGATGATGGAGAAAGATAACTAACACAAGCCCTAATTTACTCTTTAAGATGAAACCCTAGCTTCCGTTTCCCAAGAACTATAAAAAGGATTTAAGAGTGTTATCTAAGCATTTATGAATATAATAGTAGGGAAAATAACCTCCCAAGGGAAATATAATTCATGGGACCTCATTAGGATAGGTGGGGAAATGTCCAGATTTCTCTTAGATAAATTGCACTTAATTCCTATCATCGGGTAGGACCACCCTTTCGAGTTGTACCAATCCTATAAGAGTGGTACCCACCTCTTGTACCCTAAAATCCCTCCTTGGACCCAATGCTCTCCAAGGTATAACACACTCAAATCTAAGTCATATCCAAGTGTACAACTAGTACCCATAAACTGTACCCCTAGCAAAATCGTATTTCAGAAGGTTTTAACATTGACTACCATACGAGTCCATGGTAAGACTTGTACCCTATCTTAGGCTAATGGTAAGCCACTAGTACTCAGATCCAACTTAAATTACCAACTCTAAGGTTAAGTGAAGTAACTAAACAACTCATATACACCAATATGACTCGTACCACCCAAATCATACCTATTCTAGTAACTAAATCCATCTTACCAACCAACGCTAGTTAGAATATTATTGGCCCATACCACTCGTACCCAAGTATATAACACATTCCCCTATGTCATATCCTACAAAGAAACTAAAAATCAAGGAAATTTTCTAAAGTTCAGAAGCCAAGATATTTTAGTTATGAGAGTGGTCGCTAGTCTCGGTTGGGCTTGAGGCACTAGATGCGACTAGGATCTGGTTTATGTATAGTAAGATTTGTATTAGATCCTTATATTCATGGTCACTAGGAAGAGTCTCCTTTAAGGGTGTGTAGCACACCACACTCATAAGGGAGAGGCTACAAGGCATTTAGGAATGTTTCTCTTTTTTGTGTTCTATTTTCAAGATGTAGAGTCTAAAATCCTGAATTATCCTCTAATTCCTATTTTTTACTTTTCATATCATGCCTCCTTAATGATATGAAGTCATGGAAACTCCTCTATACCAATTAGAGACAATGCTTCTAGGACCGATTCTACTTGTGGGGTCCATACCCAATTTAGGGGTCGAGTTATAGATTGTTCTTGAGTTCTAACTATTCTTTGTTTTCCATCTTATAATCCTCAAGATAATGTGATAAATATTGAGTTTCGTCAGTCCATTCAAATGTTGGCGTAGTTGGTTGCTACTCAATATAAGTGTGGTATTCCTGTTACTCCATCTTTTGAGGCCACAAAGATTGGCTAGTTTATGAGGTTTAACCCTCTAACATTTATGGGTGTTATGATTGAGGAAGATCCTTAGAGTTTTCAAGATGAAATGGAAAATATCTTTTACGTTATGCATGCTACGAATATAGAGTGTGTGGAGTTTACCGCCTACCAGCTGAAGGATATGGCTTACTAATAGTACGAGGAATGAGATCAGGAAAAGGGTGACATTAATGAGTCATCACTATGGGAAGGTTTTTCTAATGTTTTTCTTAACTGTTTCTTTCCTCAAGAGTTGAGGAAAGCTAAGATAGAAGAGTTTGCTAATCTTAAGGAAGGTAATATATCTATGAAGTAGTATGCCTTAAAGTTTTTCTTGGTATGCTTTGGAGATAGTTTCTAGTATGAGTGATCGAATTAGAAAGTTTACTTTGGTATTATCTCATGAGGTTATCCTTAAGAGTAAGCATTCCTTGTTAATCAAGGACTCATATATCTCTAGGTTGGTTATGTACATGTAATAGTTAGATATCTCATGGGGGCTCACTTCTCAAGTTTGCAACCAAGAGTTATCATTATAATGAAAAGAGATTCATGAAAATTAGATATATGTTAGAAATCAAATGGATTAACAACCCCAAGCATCTCTCTACATCAAGGCTCCCATAACCCTAGTTATGGGAGTTTAGCTACTTATCTCCATATAGTATATCAAAGATATATTGATGTTCATAAATAAATTCAAGAGAGTACTTAAAAAATTTACTTTATTGTTCTTCTCAATCTTCAATAAAAATATAGAGAATAATAATTAGATTTTAATTTCTTGTTTCAAATCTCAATGAAAAGTGTTACACAGCTCTCAATAAAGAAGAAAGTAAGAAACTATTGTCAAAAGATACGGAATAAAAACTAATAATTAGTATTTATATGATTCCAGAACTGGGGTTTTAAGATTCAAACTCGGAGTTTCCACTTCATGCTTGATGGGTAAAGCGATGGTTCATCGCCGGGGTGACGGTTTGTGGCCTAGACTATCACTGGACCTCCAGTGATTCCATGTTATATTTTTGGGTAACAGGTTGGGCGACAGTCTGTGGCCTAGACTATCACTGGACCTCCAGTGATTCCATGTTATATTTTTGGGTAACAGGTTGGGCGACAGTTTATTGTAGGGTCAATGGTCCATCGCCTAGACTATCGCAGGACTTCCAATGACTCTACATTCTATTTTTGGGAGATGGGTCGGGCGACGATTTGTCGCAGGGTCGATGGTCCATCGACTAGACCATTGCACGACTTTCAGTGATTCTACATTCTATTTTTGCATGACGATTTAGGCTGATGGTTCATTGCAAGGCTGTCGGTCTATCGCGTAAGCCGTTGCTTGTAATTTTTCCCTTGTTTTGCCCAATTTATCCAAGTTATTCTTCATGCTCAGTTCTTATCCTGAAAACACTAAAGTACAATGTTAAATGCAATAATAGTTTCTTGAAAACACACAATTATCCTAAGAAAAAGGCCTAAAATGTTCCATCAAAAGCCAGAACATCAACACCCTCAACCTAAGGCAATTGCTTGTCCTCAAGCAACTCAACACCAAGATACATATACGAACAACATCATAATAGGAATTTTATAGTCAAACCAACAAGATCATTCAATTAGTTAACTGCCCATTTAGTTATGTGATCTCAACACACATGGATCTACTTCTGACATTAACTACTAATTAGCATATTTATAGCCACAAATATAATACCCCAAAGAAATAAGTAGACCAAGTATAACTCAATATGCCCTCATAGTCCAAGAAGTCCACCTCACATTTTACAATTAAATCATGGATGAGACTAAGACTCTTACTCTCAAAATAGAAGTTTCAAACATAGTGCACACCCATAAGCTTACCCTTATCATTTAATGTTCTCTCATGATTGATTCACCAAAATCAAGTAGGACTTGCTAAGGGTTGCAATAAGGTTTTTGCTCGGTGAAGGCTGATTATTTGGACAAGTTACTTGAGGAAACTTCACTCTCTTTACATTTGTTGGTGGCTACTCACCAAGATTACAGATATTTTTGCTCATTTACAACCTTTATTATCCATCCGAGCCCTTGCCATAACCTCGCCTTTTTAGTAAAAAATAGAAGCATCAACCACCCTCAACTTAATTTGATGCAGCTAGTTGAGGTACACAATATCTACTTAGACTTCTAACTAAACTAGGGTTGTATGCTACTTCTTAAACCAACTTCAGCTCGCCCTCCTAGGCTGCTAACAATACAGGAGTAGTCACCCTCAACTTAGGCAATTTGCCTAAGTTGAAGTGCATAATTTCCAAAATTGGACCAGGGCCAAAGCTAAGTGTTAATACCTTCTAGAGAGTAATTCACGTATTTGGATAGAACAAATACTGATAAGGCTTAACTGGGTTTACAAAAAACAAAAATATTTTTAGTGGGTCATTATTTTGGCTAAGTGGAATAAAAAAATAGGGAGGCCTACTATCCTATCTTATTGGGTAGTACACCCGACAATATCCAATGAACCGGGCAAGTTCTAGGTGTAACACTTATGTATGAACTGTGCAAATACTCACACACATAGGCGCTAAGTTAATTCCTATCCTACTAACTCTTGGGAATCATATCTTATAGCTATGTGTTACCTCTCTCTACATTCTAATGCCAATTTTAAAGTCACAAATGGTTTCACAACACTTTACCAAATTGTAAAATGATATAATTATACAAAAATTCAGAATATTTTTCCAATCTATCACTTATCGTCCCTATAAGTGAATAAGGGAGAAAAATACTTGTACAGCCTTTCAGTCAGATGAGGCATCAGTCAAATGGTCTGAGGCTTCTCTGGCCTCATCTTCAGAAACATTGACCCCTATGGTGTTAGGGGTCCTCACATCAACATCCTTTGGAATTCGAGGGAACTCACGATGAATGTGGTCAAAAGTTAGCCTCTGAGCTGGGGCGGAACTAGTGGCATCATATTCCTCTCTCTCTTATGGCATCATGGATGCCAGTTTCCTTTTTTTGGCTTCTTTATTTATGATTTTGTTTTCTTCTTCATCTGTCTATATGGCTTTATTACCCTTGTCTTTTATTGATCTCCCTATTAGGTCAATAATACCTTCATACTCATTACTTGCAGGCTGGAATAGTTCAAACATGGACTATTGTTGCTGCTGTTTTAGTTCTGCTATATCTGTTTGAGCCTGCCTTAACTCCACCATAAACTTGGCAAAATCTAGAATAGGCATGGCATCTAGCTTCTAATTTATTCGCTTATCTATATCATCCATTCTTAGCTGAATGTTCCTAAACAAACATACTTCTACCTCAACAATTCTTTCAACAAAGGGTTTGAAATTCGCCCCCCATATAGCTAACTAATTTTCAAACCTTTTCTGGGCTTAGACCACCTTCACAAAATTCTTTTGATTCAGCCTGTATTTAGAATATTGGGGCAGGACTGATGCAGAGTCTACAGACTCACCCGTAGGCATCAAAGTTGAACCTACAGATATGGTAGGAGGCACATACATAGTCTGAGGTAATGGCATACCTGAAGGAACCTGAAATATCTCGGGAACTAGTGTTGCTGATTCTAATGAGCTAGAGGTTTGTTGACTTTCATATCTAACCTTGCAACATCCCTTGCCTTCTCAATATCTTATTTATGCATTGTCCAGACCTCATTATCAATTCCACTAATTAAAGGGACATTTGCCTGCCTACACAACTCAGTAATCAGATATGGAAATGGTAGTACAGTGGTAGATCTATGAGCACGGGTAAACAATTCTGTTCCAATATTGTGGCTAAAATCCACAGTCAATCCTTTACTCAATACAGCAAAAATCATAGCTTTGTTGATTTGTAAATGATAATCACCGCCTGTTGGCATTAGCCTCAGGCTTACAACTACCCACCAGAACTTAGCCCTAAAGCTTAAGGACGACTAAGATATCCTTTCACGTGGGTTGTGTAACTAGACAAGCTCACCTTCTTTTGTCAATATTCTGGCTAGCCAAGTTCTTTGGTTGGTCGCTGTGAACAACTGATGCTTTTAATCTGGTATTACACTCGGTATCTAATATTCAAGCCCAAATAAGAACCTATTCAGTGTACGCTCTAAGATATTTATTATTGACTCCTCGCACAGGAACTGTTCCTATATTGTTCATGTCATTGACTAATGCACCTAATGGGCAGTCTTTATCCAGCAAAGCCAAGTAGTTGGCAAAAAATTCATAACCAGATTCGGTTGATACGGTCCGAGTGGTTGACTCATCCATGCCAACTCATATTCATTGAATCAGGGCTTAACTTCTGGGTACTCATCCATAGTTGTCATCATAATATGATATTCTTTGAAAATAGTACTCTTGACTTCCAACCTATCAGTTTTCTCAAGACTTTTGTAGAAGTGTTTTCGAGTTATTTCAACCTGCCACCTGATAGATTCCCGCAGTTATGGGTCTTTGCGTCGAACAAAGTTTGGGTTCTCCTATTCTAAGACCTCTACTAGGATGGGTTTAGATGTTTGAACCCCTTCATCACTTGGGCTCAAAGTCGAGCTTCTACTACTAATGCTAGCACACTTCTCTTTAGACTGAGAGGATAAAGAAACCACCTGGCATCTTTGTTAGGTGTTGTGAGCCGGTGCATCCAAATCCTGTGATGGTTCTAGCCTGGATCATTGAACTATACCCCTGCCACTAGTTGGTGGTAATTTGTTTTCCATAGTACGTAAAAATGAAGCATGTATCAGTTTACAAACTCAAATCAGAAGATAGAAGAAATTCTGGCCAGCGACGGTTAGGGTGATGGTTCGTTGGGTCTGTAATGGTCCATCGATCCCAATCGTCTGGTCTAATCCAAAGGCTCCAATTTTGAGAAATGTGCAACGGTTTAAGGTGATGGATCGTCGGGTTTTCGATGGTCCATGGTACAAGTTGTCACCTATAATTTTTGAATTCAAGCCTCATTTTGTCATTTTGTCAAACACCTTGCGTACACTTCATTCAAAGGCAATTTTTATGGCATTTTCATCACTAATACATCACCATATTTTGGCAGTTTTTGTCCATGGGTTACTCAGACTTCCCCTAGGATAGTGTTTTCCAGGTTTTAACTTAATTCAAACCCACACAGAATGAATCATGAGAAAAGAGAATTATTTCACCATTACAACCTTCACCTACTTTCTTTGATCTTAATGTTGAATAAAGTAGAGAGTGATAAAAATATCATACCTTGGTAATGCAGTATTTGATCACTATTTTGACTTGCACACGAAATACAGAACTCAAGAAATGGATCTTTGCTTTATTGAGAAACTTTGCTTTGCTTATGATGGAAAGGTATAGAGAAAAGATGGGGTTTAAATAGATAGGAAAGGGAAGATGAGATGTTTTTAAAAAGAGAATTAAAAGGTTCAGGTATGTTGAATGCGTGGGAAATTATAGTCTCAGGCAGTTGAACAGTTAGGGCGTTACTTAACCACTAAAAATTATCTAATTAAAAGCGATTGGGTCAGAGAAGAATAAACTATTCAACACTTTTAATCAATCCAACCTGACCCACTCAATTACGGTTTAGAGTGACGTTTCATGTGACAGTCCATTGCACGTGAAACCCGTCACCTTTTTCCAGTGAACTCACCTTGCAACTTATTGGTGATGATTAGGTTGATGATCCATTGACCTTGCAATGCTCCGTCGGTCAACCCATCGCTACTTTTCTAGTATCCTGGTTTCTAGAATTTGTTGTGATAGTTCCTATGATGGCCCATTGGGTAATCCGTCGGTCACCCTAAACTCTTTCATCTTTTATTTTCCTGCACTATCATACCTGCACACTTACATAAACCATTCAGCTTGTACAAAACAATAAAATAACTTAAACTAATGCTTTACAACACATAATGTGGGTTGCCTTCCATTAGCGCCTGATTTATAATTGCGACACGACTTAGTTATCTCGATTACTCAAACTTCATTGAGATAGATAGTATCAATACACTTTATTAAGTCCTTTGGACTGATATGCAATTTCACACGCTGTCCATTAACCTTGAAGATACTTTCGTCTTCATTTTCAAGTTTCACTACTCCGGATGAGTAGACTTGACTCACTTTAAATAGGCTAGACCATTTGGAGTTGATCTTACTTGGAAACAGTTTGAGTCTGGAGTTGAACAAAAGAACCAAGTCACTTTTTTGAAAATTGTACTTTTCAATCCTATGATCGTGGTACTTCTTCATTCTTTCCTTGTATAGATCAACCCGATCATAAGCTCCAAGACGAAACTCATCCATCTCATTCAGCTTCCCCAATCTTATATCCGCTGCCTTATTCCAATTCAAGTTAGCCACTTTAGTTCCCACAATGCTTTATGCTCTAGATCTATTGGCAAATGACACGCCTTGCCATAAACCAATTGGTATGGCGACATGCCAATAGGTATATTGAAAACCGTTCAATATGCCCATAAGGCATCGTCTATCTTCCTAGACCAATCCATCCAGCTAGTATTTACAGTCTTGGTAAGGATAGCTTTTATTTCTCGATTAGGGAATTCTACCAGCCCGTTGGTTTGTGGGTGGTATGGTGTATCCCCTTTATTATGCTTAACTCCATATTTTGCCAAGGCACCTCTAAACATCTTGTTGCAAAAGTGTGATCCTCCATCGCTGATGATGGTACGTGGTACACCCAAGTGAGAGAAGATGTTCATCCTCAAGAATGCAATAACTCTCTTCCCTTCATTATCTACGAGAGCCACTGCCTCAACCCATTTTGACATGTAGTCAATGGCCACTAATATGTACTTTATCCCAAATGATCTCATTAAGGGCCCCATGAAATCAATGCCCCATACATCAAATAATTCTGCCTCCAGTATTTTAGACATTGGCATCTTATGGTGCATTGATTTGGACCCTTACCTTTGACATTGGTCACACCTCTTCACGTACTTGTAGGCATCTTTGAATAAAGAAGGACAATAGTTGCCACTCTGAAGCACTTTCCTTGAAGTCTGATCACCTGCATGGTGACCTCTAACTGGGGAATCATGACTCACTTCCAGTATACTCAACATATCTACTTCTGGGATACACCATTTATTAATACCAACCGCACATCACCAAAAAAGATATGGCTCATCCCTAAAGTGATGGGTCACATCATGGAGAAACTTTTTCCTTTGATGAAAGGAAAGATTCTCTGGTATCACCTCGTCACCACATAATTTCTAAAATTCACATACCAAGGTATTTTCTCTATAATAGTAGCACATATTTCGTCATCCAAAAATATATCATCAATCTCAAGTTCATATTTGGATGCTTGCTTTCCCTCAAGTCTAGGTAGATGGTATGCAACTTGGTTCTCACAGCCTTTATGATCCTTTACTTAAAAATTAAATTCTTGAAGTAGTAGTACCCATCTAATCAACCTTGGTTTTGCATCCTTTTTCACTATCAAATATCTCAAAGCTGCTTGGTCAGTGTTGAACATCACCTTGGTCCTAGAAAATAAGCCCAAAACTTCTCAAAAGCATACACTACTGCAAGAAGTTTCTTCTCTGTGATGGTGTAGTTATTTTGAGCTCCATTCACTATTTTGGTTGCATAATAGATTGGACAAAACAATTTGTCTTTCTTTTGTCCGAACACAGCTCCTAGGGCAATACCTCTTGCACCACACATGGTCTCAAACGGTTCTAACCAATCCGGTGTAACAGTAATAGGTGCATCAATCAGCTTCCCTTTAAGGTATTCAAATGCCTTCAAGTAATTATCATCAAAGAAGAAATTGACTTCCTTCTCCAAATGTTTGCAAAGGGGATTTGCAATTTTTGAGAAGTCCTTTATAAATCTCTGATAAAAGATAACATTACCAAGGAAACTACACACCTCCTTCACTGAAATAGAAAGCGAAAAGACCTCAACTTGAGCTCGATCAACTTCAATCCCCTTTGCTGAAATTTTGTGTCCGAGAACAATGCCCTCATTTAACATGAAGTGGCATTTCTCCTAATTAAGCATAAGATTGAACTCCTCACATCACTGTAAAGTCCTACTCAGATTTATTAAAAACATCTCAAATGAATCTCCTACCACAAAAAAATTATCCATAAATACCTCCAAGGTCTTTTCAACCATATCTGAGAAAATAGACATCATGCACAGTTTAAAGGTAGCGGGTGCATTGCACAATCCAAATGGCATCCGTTTAAATGCAAAAGTACCATATGGGCAGGTGAATGTGGTTTTCTCCTGATCCTCCAGGGCTATAGAAATTTTATTGTAACCAGAATAACCATCCAAGAAATAGTACCAACTTTTTCCCACCAACCAATCAAGTATTTGATCCATGAAAGTCATTGGGTAGTGTTCCTTCAATGTCCATGAGTTGAGTTTTCTGTAATCCATACACTACTTCCATCCAGTAACAGGACTGAGTGGAATAAACTCATTCTTATCCTTAGCCACCATTGTCATGCCCCATTTCTTGGGCAC